>NC_091433.1:152084132-152184132 GCF_964237555.1 Oryctolagus cuniculus
GTGCAATCTCAACCAAGTTAACTAAACCCTCTGAATGTGTGAAGTAGATTTAGTAATGTATCTTTGTGGAAATCATTATTTGACAAATCATTAAGTAGTTAGCATGTGTCTTCAAATAAGTATGAGGAAATATTGGATTCCTTTCCCTGTTTATAAAAATGTGGATTAGTAACTTCATCTATTTTGTGCTGCTATAACAAAATGCCACAGACTGGGTAACTTGTGAAGAATAGAAATTTATTTCTCACAGTTTTGGAGGCTGAGAAGTACAAAATCAAGGTGGCCACTATCTGGTGTGTACTGAGGGTTTTCTTGCTGCATCCCTATGTGGTAGGAAGCAGATGGCCAAGCAGGGACAAATTTGTGTCCTCCCTGACGGAGATCAACAGAGAGAACCCATTCCTGCCTGCCCTTTTGTACTGCATTAATTTATTCATGATGGCAAAGCTCTCATGACTGATACACCTGCAATCGGCCACTTCTCAATACTGTTACATTAGGGATTTTCTTTTTTAAAAAATTTTTATTTATTTGACAGAGTTATAGACAGTGAGAAAGAGAGAGACAGAGAGAAAGGTCTTCCTTCCATTGGTTCACCCCCCAAATGGCTGCTACGGCCGGCGCTGCGTCGATCCGAAGCCAGGAGCCAGGAGTTTCCTCCTGGTCTTCCATGCGGGTGCAGGGGCCCAAGCACTTGGGCCATCCTCCACTGCCCTCCCGGGGCCACAGCAGAGAGCTGGACTGGAAGAGGAGCAACCAGGACTAGAACCCGGCGCCCATATGGGATGCCGGCGCTGCAGGCAGAGGATTAACCAAGTGAGCCACGGCACCAAACCCAAGGGATTAAGTTTCTAACATATGAATTTTCTGAGCCACATCCAGTCCACAGCGTCCAGTGATGCTCAAAATGCAGTACCTGAACGATCATCAGAATCACTTGCATGGATGAAAGTGCAGGCTCTTGAGGCCTCATTGAAGCCTTCCAGAGGTGGTTTGTGGCAAACTGCTTGTTGATGAATAGTCCAGCCAATACTTAAACTTCCCAAAAATGGCAACATCTGATTACATGGAGCCCTGCAGTAGAAACTAGTACTTGTTATGCAGGGTTGTTGAATTTGAGCATCTAGAAGCTTACATTTAAGCTGAGTTGACCCATTGAGTAAGTGGAAGTTTCCATTTTATATTAGTTTTCTTGGCTGTGATTTGCTTCATGATCCCAACGTCTAGAAGAGTCATTAAATAAATATCCCCTTCAATTAGAGGATAGATAAGTAGATAAAGGTTTTCAAGGTTTGGCTGCATCTGGTTGTAATTTAACATGGTAGATGTGGTTAGGTATAAAGAGTATTGAATTGCATGTATCAAAAACCTTGCGTAAAAGTTGAAAACCAAACTGTGACCAAAGATTTGTTCTTTTCTTGCCAGAAAAGCAGATAAGCAAATAGGGAAATTCAGAATAGATGTTTATCAGCTCTATGCTATGTGCTCACTCACCAGCTAAGAATTGGGTGTACATTTTTAATATGTATAAGTTGTATACTGATTAATTTATTTTTAGTGTTCTTAATGTTTATTAATAACTCCTTCAAAGATGGGAAAAGAATGTTTAGGCTAAAAAACCTGTCGATTTGACATTAACTTAAATGCCTAAGCCTTATTGAAAGAATAATTTATTGAAATTGCAGAGCATTAGTGACATCTGATAGCTAGCTGAAAAGCACAGAAATCATACTCAAGAACAGACAAAGAAAGAATGATGTTTATGAGGTTGTTCCAGTACAGAGAGAAAGAGTAAGAGAGAGGAGAGAGAAGAGAGAGGAGAAAGGAGAGAGGAGGGAGGAGAGAGGAGGGAGAGAGGCACTGTCTGCATTTGTCTTGTGGGGCTTGCCTAATATTTATATTTATAGCAGCAGGAATGAAAGTGTTCTCTATGGTTGTCTGGAGTTAATGCATTAGATGACCAAGATGTGAGTTTCTACATTTCTTCTCTTTTTCGCCATGCTGAAACATTAAGGTTCTTTGGCTGTTATCAGGAATAAGTATTATCTGTTCATGATATTCATTGCTGGAATATGTTCAACAGTTGAATTACCTTTAGTGGTAATAATTGAAAGCTGTCTGTTCACACACAATGTAGAGTTTACAAGCAAATAATTTTACTTGCTTTCTCAGTTTTTGCAGGCCTTTCTTTATATTGGAGAGTCTGTTTAATCAATGCACATGTTCTGGTGAATGCTTTCCAGGCAACAATTGAGATGCCCTAGATTTTTCCTCTCACTGATCAATAAAATGATATATGATATCTCAGCTCAAACTGTGTCCTCTAGATAGGATTGCTGGGAAATTGGTTCACCATAGGGCATCCATTACAGCTGACATCGTGATGGCCTTATGATCTTAGGAAAGTGCCTTGATCTGGCAATGGTATCCTCCTTCTCCAGATGTTCAAATAATTCTGTACTTGAACCAGTGGATACTTCTCTCCCTAAGTATGGGATAACGGTACAAACCCAAAGGGCCAAGGTGTCTGCCAGAATAAATTCAAAATGACAATTTCATGTAAGAGAAAGTGCTGGGTATTTTTGGATTCCCTTGGTTTTCCCAATGTATTCCTTTAACTCATAGCTACGGTGACCAAATTCCTGTCTGTGCCCATTGTTTTGTGGATACTTGTTAATGGCACCAACACTTTAGACTGACACCTTCTCTAAAGTGTTTCATTTTGGATGAAAAAATATATGGGCTCCCTCATAATTCATCTCAAGTTAACTTCCTTTGGGAAGACTTACTTGACACTATATAAAAGCTAATTAAGCCATCCTGTTGTAATCTCTCATAGCACTGTGTTTCTGTTGTACTGTGCTTAACATATTGGTTGGTAATTTTCCCCTGTGAGACTGTAAACTCCATAAAGACAAAGACAGTGTATGGTTCAGAGTGGCTTCTCAATGTCTAGTAATTATACAAGAGGTGTTCCATAAATATTTCTTAAATAAATGTTGTATATATAACGTGCCATCCACCAAGGCAAAGATCAACTAGTGAGGCATGTATACACCTGGTGAAGAAGCTGACATCTGCTAGTGCTCTGAGGAAGGACTCACACTGTCATTAACTCTTTGGAGAAGATTCTTTAAAGGCTGATTCACAGGAAGCCAAGAGCAGAGTAAAATTCCTTTTAAAACCAAAAAGAAAGCTGCTGTTGGCATGGATTCCAAGAATAGTGATTGGCTTCAGTTATGCTTAGAGATTCACCCGGTAGACTTGACTCAGCTTCAGTAGCATGGAGTTTCTTCATCCATCTCATTAGGGATCCTTGCCCTGGCCCTCTTCTTTAGCAGTAACAGAAGAAAATATATGAGAAGGGATGATGGGGTTAGAATAAGGGGTGGAGAGAAGCTGGCTAGGTCTCACTGATACCTTACAGCAGTTCCCCCTGAATGGCCTCATGTCTCTCACCTAACTTTATGGATTTGTATTAGGCAGGGGTACTATGTCTCATGGGAAAATGAGTTTTTCTTCTGTGTGGCTTAAGCAGCCTACCTATTATTGAGAATCTACCACACAAAGTAATGCAACATCTCTTAAACACTGAAGCTTACCTTTTACCAGATGCTTCACATTTTTAATCCTGGTAGTGAGGATTTAGCAGGGAAATCTCAAGTCATGTTCTCAATAACTGGAGCCAAGCAATCATTTTTAAAATGTTTATTTATTTTCATTTATTTTAAGGGGAGAGGGAGAGGGATCTCCTTATAGTTCACTTCCCAAATGGCTGCATTATATAGGGCTGGGCCAGGCCAATGCCACCAGCCAGGATTTCAGTCTTGGTGTCCTACATGGACCCAAGCACTTGAGCCATCATCTGCTGCCTTCCAGGGTGTACATTAGCAGGAAGCTGGCTCAGTAACAGAGTCTTTGGGACTCAAACCCAGACACTCCAATATAGGAGGCTGGCGACTTAGCCCATTGCGCCACATCACCTTCCCTGAGCCAAACAATTTTAACGCAAACACACACACAAAATGGACTGTAAGAATAGCTGCCAACCTGCACCCCATGGGAGACCAGGAAAAGCACCTGGCTCCTGGCTCCTGCCATCGGATCAGCGTGGTGCGCTGGCCACATCGCGCTGGCCGCGGCGGCCATTGGAGGGTGAACCAACGGCAAAGGAAGACCTTTCTCTCTGTCTCTCTCTCACTGTCCACTCTGCCTGTCAAAAAAAAAATAAAAATAAAAAAAAAAATAAAAAAAAAATAAAAAAAAAAAGAATAGCTGCCAAGCTGTTGCTACATATAGCTGATACAGTTGCAACCAAATGCTAATAAAATTGATGCTAATCAACATATGCATTTTCAGTTGCAATTTATATGATGTTCTTGCAAATATTAAAAAGTTCATGTACCACCAGAATCTGAGTACCTGAGGAATTTAAGATTAGGCATCCTTCTGTGGGGCAATTTCTAAACTTTTTTTTTCATCTCTAAATTATCAGATTCATTGATACAAAAGTTCTAATCTTTAGAATGTTTTCCAGTATCAGATACCTTCCCTTCTTCTAATTTTCTTTGATTAGTCCCAGAACACTAATCAGTATTTTTCTCTATAAATCAAATATTAGTAAATGGCTTAAATAATAGTTGAAATCCTTATGAGAGATGAAATATTCAGGTAGCAAACGTGAGGCAATGCTAATATTGTTGACTGGTAATTATGAACTTGTAACTGGTGATTGAGATTTAAACGCAAACAGTGTTAATATAAAACAGTAAAACCTGAAGATTTCCCAGGATCTAACATCTGAATGATGGGATACTTTATCTATAGGCAAATAATGAAGAAGGAAGCATTTTTTAAGTAGATAGGGTATTCTTTTTGTATGAGTACCCAGAGTTCATTGCCACTGGCTTCTCCTGGATCAGTCACATTGTTCTAAATGAATGATGCTGTCAGAATTTTTGAAGAATGGCAAGGAGTTCTGCAGTTGGGTCTGGATATAATGAAAATTCCCCGGCAGCTTCCTGGGCTACATCTGGGCAGCAGGATTAAATTTGAGCTCGAGTTTTGAAATGATAAAAAGCTGTTTGCATTTTCAATATGTTTATCAGAAGAAAGCTGGAAGTCCAAGATAACTTCAGCAAGAAATTTGGAAGTTGAAATTGGTATCAGAACCGTCTGAAAGGATCTGCTGCAGTTGAACATCACTCACGTTTCCACCGCCAAGAACCAGCACTGCACTTTTCTTCCAGAATTATTTTTAACCAGCTTGGAAGTTATCCAGGTTTGACTCTCCCAAAAGCAATTTTGTAGATGTGAGAGGGACTAACTGGGTTCTGATTCAAAAGACAGGTACACCTGATGTCTTTTGTACAGCTGCGAAAATCCTCAGGATGGTTACCACTTCTTATTCCGAGATGGAACAGCTTAAGTGTGAAAAGCAGTTTCTCCCAAAGATAATGAAAACCTGAAAGACAAATTATAGTTAAGCAAGCAGATACAGACACACCTATGTTCCTTTTTTCCTTCCTCAGAAAATATCCAGGCAATGAACTGAAAGATTTATAACCAGAATCATTAGCAACAGCTACATATACTCAACAGAAATGACAGTTGCTACTTTAAAACTGTCTCAACCTTGTGCACGTTCACTGGATATTTGCCATGAGATAAATTGGCTGCTACCACTCGATGGTTGTTCCATTTTAAAGTATGAGGAAGATTAAGAAGATTTATGTTAAAGGGAAAACAAATGGAATCTGAAGTAGGAAATGTTTCATAATACTTGGTTCTTGATAAGAAAAAAAAGTACTTCTTTCAGCCTGATTATGTTGGAGTTGTTTTCTGTTATCACATTGAGATTAATGATGCGTCAATCATTGATGGAATTCCCATTTTAGTTATATTTTATAGATTTCATATGAAATTTATACCTTCAGCAAAATATAGTCAAATGTAAGAATAGCAAAGTGAATTAAAATATTTATTAGTGTTCGCTTTCAACTCATCATAAACCATAGCTAGTATATACTTTATTGCCTGTGAAAATGTGTCTTAAAATCAGTGTTTATCTTGAAGAAAATTTTCAGCATCATTGTTTGACAATTAGAGAAACTCTAATTCTCCAGCTCCCAAGATTGCCTTATCATTTAGCTAAAATCATTTGCTAAGGTTAGATTGAATTCTTCCTGCCATTAATAGGAATATTTGCTAGCCTATTGGGTAAAATACACCAGAATGTATCCCACACATTTTGTGTCTTTTGCCTTAAGAATCTGAAAAACAAGCATTGACTAGATAACCCAGAAGATACATGCATCAAAAAGTACCTTGGAGTTAGTAGAATGTATGTTTAGAAAGGAGAGAGAGGTCTGATATGTTACTTCAATTATGGAAATATATTTTGATGATTGACAAAGAAATGAAGAAGGCCATAATCATAGTTTCCCTGTAATAGCACACAAGCAGTCCTCAAGAAAGAATGAGAACCTCATGATAGTCAGGTCTAATAGAGAACAAGATGGAATTCAGCAGTTGGAATGTGGACTGGGACCCACAGCAGAGTGGGTATCATCACTCTAGTGCTTGACCACTAAGTCTTTTTTGTTTTGTTTTAAAATTTATTCCAGTCCAGCTCTCTGCTGTGGCCCGGGAAGGCAGTGGAGGATGGCCCACGTGCTTGGGCCCTGCACCCACATGGGAGACCAGGAGGAAGCACCTGGCTCCTGGCTTCGGATTGGTGCAGCGCGTGGGCGTAGCAGCCATTTGGGGGGTGAACCAACCGAAGGAAGACCTTTCTCTCTCTGTCTCTCTCTCTCACTATCTAACTCTGCCTGTTAAAAAAAAAAAAAAAAAAAAAAAAAAAGATTTATTTTATTTGAAAGGCAGAGTTACGGAGAGAGAGACACACATACACACGCACACACACACAGATCTTCCATCTACTGTTTCATTCCCCAGATGGCTCTACAATGGCCAGGGCTGGGCCAGGCCGAAGCCAGGAGCCAGGAGCTTCTTCTGGGTCTCCCACATGAATGGTAGGGGCCCAAGCACTTGGGCTATTTTCTGCTACTTTCCCAAGCCATAAGCAGGGAGCTGGATCAGAAATGGAGCAACCAGGTGCCCATATAGGATGCCACCGTTACAGGCGGTTGTTTAACCTGCTACACCACAATGCCAGCCCCCAGTCGCTAGCACTTTGTCTCTCTTTTCTGTGTGTGATTTTTCTGCATTTACTTCTGCTACCAGGAGACTCCTTTTTCTCTAGTTAAATTTTCTAGGAGGTAGTTGGAGGGGAGATAATTAACACGCTTCCTCTCTGTGCATATTTTTGTTGTGGGCACACTGTGGGCCACAGACCAGTCTGGCAAGGGCACTTTTTAAAGCATTTCACCAACAAATAGCAAATCAGTTGTGGCCATGGATGTACGGCCAGTGGTCCACTGTGTGGATGGAAACATTTAGAAGGAAATATTAAAATGAAGATGAAGGTGTCACTTGGCTTATCTTATTTTTAATACTTGGCTTATCTAACTCTCTTCCCCTCATATTTCATGAAAAGCATTTTATGTGTGAAGTTCAAAGTAATTACATAGGTCAGAAGAATATCAAGTAATGACAAATTACACAGGTCAAAATACACCTGTTGCCAGCACCAGATTCCTTCTTTGCTGTTGGTTAAAAGACAGCGTGTTGCTCTCATAGGTATGGATCACCTACAATGTACCAGGCACTTTGCTAAGTGCTTTCCTTCATTATCACAGTTAATCCTCCCCACAAGGTAATCTGCCTTGATAGATTTAACACACTTATTAACTTTATCACTCTGATTTAACCTGAATTCACTTTGTTATTCTTACATTTGACTACATTTTGCTGAAGGTATAAATTTCATATGAAATCTATAAAATTTTTCGGAAGCCTGCTTCTGAGAGAAGCAGAATTGTACTCACTATTTAAAATAAAATTTAGAAAACATGGACCAGCTGAAAAAAAATTAGACATTTAGAGCATTAGTTCAAGGATTCAAATAAGCTTGAAAAAACACACATTTTTGATTTCTTATTACAGAGATCTATTTGTGAAAATATCAATTTAACAATTCAGTTATGACTTTCAATAGGTTTATTCTAAAAATCAGCAAATTACCAGGAGCTATATGTTTATCTTATGTACAGAAAATGAATAAACTTATTTAAAGTCAAGCTGCAGCTGGGTAACTTTAGTGAAGTGGTTTCATCTTTTGGAAACTCAGAGTTTTTTTTAATATCTCTAAAAGAACAATAATAATTTCTGCTATATCAAACTCACTGGCTTTGGTGAGAAAATATGTAATTAGAACATACTATAAACTGTAATATTATATGTTATAAATATTACAATGATAGAAGGAAGACCATTATTTTGTTACTCCTCATATTGGTGTTTCTCATCTGCTAAGTTAGGTTTAGAGAAATTCTACTTAATCAAGAGTAATGAATAGAAAGAAAGAAGTGATATGAAGGAAATCACACATGAAGCTCTAAAATCAGTATTAGACAAAAGCTATAAATTTCATATGTAATTTATGACAAAACCCTAAAGATTTAGAATGTTAACAATATTAGATTATATGAACTGGAGACATGAAATTATTATTTATCAATTCATTGCTCAGATTTTAGCTTCTAATAGAAAAATATCTGTCTTCAATACTTCTGCATAATATCTTGTAATGTGTTTAACATTAACTTTTTTCAAGGGAACACAAACTCCTTCTCCCTTATAAATAAGAATTGTCAGAAACTTTATCGAAATTGAATATATGTTGAGTAAAACTATATATGGTCTGAGTGTGAACAATAAAGAGGAAAAATTTGGAAACAATTTAAAGGGACACTATATTTAGATTACTGGAAGTCTTTGTCAAGGTGAATGTTAACCTCTTATACAACACATGTAGAAATTGTTTATAATTAATTTCCCCTACATTGATGCAAGAGAGTGCATACCATTCTATCAGAAGATAACAGACCTGATATTGACCATGACCTCTCTTCTAGAATCTGATCCAGTTTTCACATTTCCATAGCCAGAGAAATTCTTTAACACTGAGGCACAGCCCATTGACCACTAAAGTCCATTAGAGCTGCCAGAATTTATATAAGCTACATATGTAGAACCCAGAGTTCTGTAGCTCCCATAGATACCTTTTATTATATAATAGTTTTGCATCATATTTTATTTTCTTTCATTCTATAATAACTCTTATAATCTCAAATTCTGGATTTGAAACCTGACTTCACCATTTAGCAGTGACATGGTTTCAAACAAGCTGCTACTGCTTTTTTCTTCTTTTTTATCCTTTTCAAAAATTTTATTTAAGGTGTACAAACTTCATGCATTTCATGTATACAAATTTAAGGACATAGTGATTCAAACAAGTTTCTTATCATTATTTTAATTCTCACCTATAAAGTGGGCTAAGAAATAGATTTCACAGGATTATCTACAGAATTTAAATGGATACTCTATAACCTAGGTCAAATTCTGAGCACAAAACCTTATGTATTATGAACCTTAGTATTGCTCAAGTCTGATCTGAATCAGATTGACATGTAACTTACTTGACATATCCTCACAGAGTAGTTCTTTACTTAAATGCCCTTCATGGCACTCCCTGAGTTTTCTACTGAGATGGGGCTTTTGGGGGAAGCTACTGATCACCCCAACAGGCTTGAAATGAAACATTCTCAAATCGAATGTAACATAGAACAAGCCTTGTAGAAAATGATGTGGACAATATGTAGTTACTTACTTCCTTTCATTGCCATGTAGATATTTAGAACTACACGGTGTAAAAGTAAGTTCACATAAATACATGACCATAACCATCAGAAAACACTTACCTGATTCTGTTAAACATATTTCAGTTTCTTGACAGCTACATTACAGTCTTGCTCCCCTCACCCTCATCCCACCTCCCTAATAGGAGTTTGGCTTGCTGTTTCTCAGCAGTCTGCTCTGAGGTACAGATGTTCTTATAACTCTTTGTCCTTGTCAAGATTAACTCAAATCATTATTTTGCGTTGCTACAGAATCTATCTTATTTACAATTAAATAAAATGAACAAATCCTGACAGTAATAACGTGCTTTAGCACATTAGAGAATGTTGAGATTATCACAAGCTCTTTGTTTTTGATAGCTTTAATTTTCCCCCCTCTTACTAGAAATCCAACTATCATCCCTTGTTTATACCTCATTATTAAGGGAGGAAGGGAGTGGAACAAAAAGGTTATTTTGAGAGAGACATTCAATTAGGTATAACAGTGAATTCTGAAAAAAAAAATGTGTGTGATAGTTTTTAACATCAGGGAGATAATTATAAAAATGACAAGAAGGGTATACTTTTATATTATATGTTGACATCATATATACAACTAAAAAAACAAAATATATTGGCCATAGTTTTTTTTTTTTAGTTTGGTGAATATACCTGAGGAATTAACTAAAATAACAAATAATGACCCAACATAAGTAGAGGAACATATACCACTTGGCAAAGAGAAATTTTAAAAAATCAAGAAAATATGAACTATTAATGTTTTTAATTCTTTGATCTTTGATATGAGGGCCAAAGCATTATAAATTTTAAAAAGGCAATGCATATGTTTACATACATAGAGAAAATTTTCTCTGTTTTCTTTAGTTATTTTGAGAAGACACGCTATGTGGCTTTGTGAAGCTTGTAAAAGAGAACTGAGCTATGTAGGTCATTCTCTGAGATGTGCTTTCTCTTCTGTATTTTAAACATGCTGAGTACAACTGACTATGTTTTTAACTACAGTATCTTTTTTTAAGAACTATTTATTTATTTGAAAGGCAGAGTTACAGAGTGTTTATGGGGAGGTGTGTGGAGGAACAATGAGAGAGGTCTTTCACCTGCTGGTTCACTCCACAGGTGGCTGTGATGGCTGAGGATAGGTCAATCCAAAGCCAGGAGCCAGGAGTTTCTTCCAGGTCACCCATATGGGTGCAGGGGCCCTAGTACTTAGACCATCTAAGACAGCTTTCCTAGCTGCCTTAGCAGGGAGCTGTAGAGGAAGAAGAGCAGCCGGGACTTGAACTAGAACCCATATAGGATGCTGGTGCCACAGGTACCCACAATGCCATAGCACCAGTACCTAATTACAATATTTTTTTCTTTTTTAAAGATTTTATTTATTTATTTATTTGAGAGAGAGAGTTATAGACAGAGAAAAGGAAAGACAGAGACATCCATCTTCCATCTGCTGCTTCAATCCCCAGATGGCTGCCATGGCTGGAGCTGGGCTGATTCAAAGCCAGGAGCCAGGACCTGCTTTTTGGTCTCCCATGCAAGGGACTAGTCACTTGGACCATCTTCTCACTATAGTATCTTTTAAGATAAGCATCAATCAAAACTTTTGTCTCCATTCTTGACAATGGCTGATAGGATGCTCATGTACAAATACGCTTAGGAAGCACTGGTTTAAGCACAGTTATGCTACCTCAGATATGTTTACATAATTATGGGTATGGTGAATTTCTGAGCAACATTTCCATAACTCACTTGATCATATAATGCTTTTCCCCCCCAAATATTGGAATCAATTTAAAGAAATCTGACATTAAAGCTATCATTTTCAGTCATTAGTCTATGGTTGACAATATAGAAGTTATTAACACATGCTTATTCAAATTGAATATGGATTATATGAAAACACACTTATGAATAAGCATAAGCTAGATATGATGAATAATTTGGGGACATTTTACCTATAGGAGGAAAGGCTTACTTAAATGTAATTTAATGTAAATGTTGTTTTTTATAATTTCAAGGAGCAGAGTATCTAGTTAGGACTAGGTTTTACTTCTCTCTGTGATAAGTTGGAAGAAGCACCTTCTAGACAATTAAAGGGATTGCTTTTACCTTGATCTCTGTTCTTTGTATTTCCCTTGGTCTAGGTATAAGGGTAAAAACTTACCCTCTCAAAACACTGAACAATCAGTAAGTGTGATCAATCCTTATTTTTGTAGTTCAAGCTGATCTTTATAAAAATGACATATAGTAGCAACACAATATGATATTTTATTACCCCTAGTTAATGGTCTATGCAGTACAAGGATTCAATAGACTTTACATTTAGATGCAGTTATTACTAGCACAACAAGGTCACAGAAACTTTGAGTTTGCTAGCATAAAAGAGGTAGTTTAAATTTAAGACCCATAGGACATTTGATCTTTTGTCTTTTTATTTCACCTAAAATATTCTTCCTTTCTTTGTTTTGGCTCCCCAAGTTACAAAATATCTTGTCCAGAAAAATTACCACTGACCTGGCAAAGGATACAGTCAAGTCAATACCAATTTCATATAAATTAAATAGAAGAGCTGTGCTCCATCACTTTGACAAGTAAATTACATGAAACTCAGCTAGAGATCGGGTGTTGGTTACTTTTCCAAATGGCATGATGGTGAAACAATCTCATTTGACACTATTAACAGTTTGAGTACCTTCAAATGTAGATACGCCTGTGGATCTTCCTCAAACTTCATTGAGCAAAAAAATTTAATCATAAAGTTCCATTAGAAGGTACTCCATAATATAAGAGATCCTCAAAAAGAAAATGAAAAATACAGATTATAAAAAAAAAGAATTGTGCCTGCATTTCAAGAATTTTGACACAAAATAAACCTATCTTCTAGTTCTGTTTTTCCATAGACTTCTTGAAGTACCCTGTAAAGCAATCTTACAGCAAGTCTTTGTTGTGGGATAGGTATACATTTGGAATAAGCAAGGAAGGGAAATACGTATTTTAAGAACCTATTGTTATCTCTGTTTAATCTTTAGTCAGACAAATATGTCCATTGTATGCATCATGTGTATTCCAGGGAAATCAACAGGGTGAGTGAAAGGAGTGCTGTGTGTGGAGTTTAGGGAATGTTTGTTGTTTTGCATTCTTGCTGAAAGGGCTGTTGAAACTTAACATACTAAGGGGGCTCTATTAGTTTCCTGTTGTTGCTGTAGAAATAATCACAAATGACTTAAGACAATACAACTTTAATATTTTTTTAGAAAGCTTTTATTTAATAAATAAAATATGAATTTCATAGGTACAGCTTTTGGAATATAGCAGTTCTTTTCCCCATACCCACCCTCCCACCCCCACTCCCATCCCACCTCCTATTCCCACTCCCATCCCATTCTTCATTAAAATTAATTTTAATTATCTTTATATGCAACAGATCAGCTCTGTACTAAGTAAACATTTCAATAGTTTGCACCCACACAGACACACTAAGTATAAAGTACTTGTTTGAAGACAAGTTTTACCATTAATTCTCATAGTACAACTCATTGAGGACAGAGGTCCTATCTGGGGAGCAAGTGCACAGTGACTCCTGTTATTGATGTAACAATTGACACTCTTATTTATGACATCAGTGATCATCCAAGGCTCTTGTCATGAGCTGCCAAGGCTATGGAAGCCTCTTGAGTTCACAAGCTGTCATTATTTAGACAGGGCCATAAGCAAAGTGGAAGTTCTCTCCTCCCTTCAGAGAAAGGTACCTCCTTCTTTGATGGCCTCTTTTTTCCACTGGGATCTCACTTAGAGAGATCTATCATGTATGCCATTTTTTGCCACAGTGTTTTGGCTTTCCATGCCTGAAATGCTCTCATGGACAACTTTAATTTCATATGCCTCTGTAGGTCTGAAGTCTGGGTATAATGTGTCTACCGTGTGTCTGCTTGCCCTAAACTGAAGTTTTGGCAGGGCCATGTTGCTTTCTTGAACCTGTAAGTGGGTCTGCTTCAGCCCATCAAGTTTCTGTGTAAATTCAGTTCCTTCTGCTTGTAGGGCTGAGGTCCAGTTTCCTTGCTGGCTAGTATTGTGGGGTTGGTTTTTATCCTAGAGGTTGCCCTCATTGCATTTCTTGCTTTCCAAGTGAGCTCTCTCTGCATCCTAGCAGTGGTAAATCAGATCTCCCTCAGGCCTCATGTCTTTCTGACTTCTCTTTCTGCCACAGCTCTCCTGCTTCCCAACAAAGCTCTCTGCTTTTGTGGATTCCTACAATTAGATTGGGCACATTCAAATAACAGAGGCTCTTTTCCCCTATTTTCCAGTCCAAAATGCTAATCACATCTGAAATTCCTTTTTGCCATATAAAAGGTGCATTCACAGGATCCAGGAGTCAAAATGTGCTTACCTTTGGTGGTACTGATGATGAGGATTCTGTCTACTTCAGGGGATGAATTCCCAAAGCTACATAAGCATACTGCTGGAATTCTTTAAAGTTTGGATGGAGAGTTAGTACTGTTCCAATCTGAATTTTATCATCTCATACTCTAGATTTTAAGATAAGAGAGTTTGTTGAATACTAGATTCTGCTTCTATTTTGTGTTGGTTACATAGTATGCTCATGTGGCTCTATTGTTGTCTGTGAAACATCATTAGTTTCTGCACCCAAAGGGGTTCACAAGCAATTTGGAAAGATAAGTGACAATATGGATTGCTAATAGAAGAGTAGGAGATTAGTGCTTTAAAGGGATGTGTGTGTGTGTGAGTGTGCACATGTACATGCGTGTTTATAGAAAGAGAGACATACACATACACCCACCCACCACCACCACACACACACACACACACACACAGAGAGAGAGAGAGAGAGAGAGAGAGAGAAAGAGAGAGAAAGAGAGAAGAATCTATAAGTAGTGAATAGCAAAAACATGGAACCAGAGCAAGAAACACTACTTTGGGGCAGTTTTAATTGAGAAACAAAATTTTACTGGGTACTTTCTGCAGAATAAAGGAAGCTTGTTGATGATACCACATTCCAGTGGTTTTCACATTTTGAGACTCAAGATCCCTTTGTACTCTTTAAAGCTTAGAACCCACAATAATTTTTTGTTTGTTATGTAGGTCATATATGTATATTTCTCAGTATTTGCTCTATTGAGACTTTACTAAAAATAGTTTGAATATTTAAATATATTATTAATTTATTAGAAATAACAATAAAAACTTATGGACTATTAAAACAAATATTACACTTTAATGAAAAATAACTATACCCCAAAACTAAACTTAATATTGTTGCATCCACTCGTCAGCTAAAATAGAGTATTACAAAAACCAGTGACAGTCACACATGAATTTTACTGAAAATGAGAAGCAAATGAGAGACAAGTGAGAGGCACGGGAATCGATCTGGACCAGCCACCTATCAGGACCAACACTCCTTACCAGAGTGCAGCCCCCAACGGTGGGTTACACAGCTTTTTATAGTATTCTGTCCACTAGGGCTCACAATTTCAAACTGGACTCCTGGTGTGCAGTGAGCAATAAAGAGGAAAAGCAGAATATGGTTGTAAGATAACAGTTAACAATAACTGTGGGGAGCAACTCGGACTAGACTAAGTTACTGGAATTAAGACTTATTCTATGCATCTGCTCTCCCACAATATGGCGCTGAGAAGGGAAACAGCTTCTACACAGCTGCCTCCAGTTCAACCAATAAACTGTAGGACCTGCTCCTGATTGGAGGAGAGCAGCGTACTCGGCGTGTGGGTAGCAGAGTTGGGATTGGTGGAAAAGGACTATAAAGGAGGAGAGAGACAACAAGCACCAGGAACATCTATCTGAAGGAACACCTGTGCAGCCCCCCGAGAGAGCCGGCTGGCGGTGTGCCACTCCCCCGCGGAAGTGGGGAAAGTGGCTAGGGGGAACCGCCCTTCCATGGAGGTGGAAGGGACGGTAGCCAACCCGGGAAGAACCAGCAGCAAACCCGGGGAGGGCCAAGCAGACGAAAGAACAGCGCAGGGTCCTGTGTCGTTCCTCCGCGAAGAGGGGGAGTGACATAATGGTGCCGTTACTCGGATATGAAGCCTAGGCAGGGTTCAGTGTCGTTCCTCCATGAAGAGGGGGAGCGACAAATAACAAACCCAATAACAGATCCAAGATATGGTTGTAAGATAGCAGTGAAGGACATATTTCGGTCAACCTAGTTCCTGGGAATTTGGGCCCACATAGTTTCAAAAGATACACCCTTAGCCCTTAGCCAGCAAAGCTAATATGTACAGAAACAAGAGATCTGCAATTAACTTTCAGCCACACTCACTTCATTTTGATTCTGATTTTACAATATAGTGAGAAAAATATCATTGTTTTACATTACCAAAAATCTCTTCAGTGATTAACTTAATGTAAAAAAAAAAAAAACAAACTAAAAAGTCATCTACTTCTGTTGTCAGTCTTTTGTAATATCACATGACATTAGGCCTCCACAGAACCCCACTGTATGTTTGTGAGATGATTAAAATTATTTTGATCCTTGTGTTATGGGAAAATGTTAGCAGAGAAATTGTTATTACCTCGGTTCTTTGTCTCACATGGAAGAAGAATTCCCAAACACACAAGCAGAGAGATTTAAACATTTATTAGAGTCAAAGGCCTCCAGCCAGAGTGGCATGCAGGGAGGCTTCCAAGAGAGAAAAAACCCAAAGGACCCCAAGGCACTGGGGTTTTTAAGTACAATTTTGAAGGAAAAAAACTTGACAATCAGGTTGGCATTCAGTTACCTAGTGGGGCCAAAACCCATCAAAAGACCTGTTTTACAATTCTCCAACCTGTCTGGCCTGCTCATGAAAAAACAAAAAACCATCCAGAAAGGTAGGATAGGTCACTTATTTCTACAATAAACTGTAGTCACCACTCCCTTGCTATTCTCGTGGTAAATTTGGAGATTCTGAAGAACGGAAGAAGAGTGGCCTGTTTGTTCTTGCTAAAGATAATCTTTTGAGGGGAAACAAATATTCTACACCCCAAATTCCACTGAGACCATCCTGACCTATAACCCCATCTGACTTCTCACACTTGGGCCCCCTAAAAGGTCCTAAGGGACCACCACTGTCTTTGAACAACACTTGGGAAACTGCTATCATATGTTACCAACAAGTATCTGCTGAGCACCTGCCAAGTGCCAAGCACTTTCCCAAGGGTTGGAAGTGGAGTAAAACTAAGCTGGAGAAGGCCCTTTCCCTCACAATGCTAACTTTCTTCTGAGAGAAGATTGACCTGAAAGTGAAACAAGTAAGATGATTGCCCATAGTCATAAGTGCTAGAAGGAGCATTGAATTCATGAGATTGGTCATTGTGGAGATGTGACTGGGTTGTTGTTACCGGCAGGGTGGTCTATGCAGTGACTTCACGTGAAAGCTGCTGGACATGCAGCTTGCAAGACTGGGGATGGGAATGGGGGTGGGGTAAGGAACATCATACTTTGAAGCAACAGATGGTGCAATTTCTCTAAGGTAAATTAAAAGGTGAAGGAACATGAAAAACCAATCTGGAGGTGGAGAAATACTAAGAGGAAAAAAACACAGTGAAGTGAATGTGACTGACTTCATTTGAGACCTTCTAGACCATAGTGACAGTTTGGGAGTATATTTTAATTATTATTTGCAGCTTTTAATAAAATAATGATAAAATTGAGGCCGGTGCTGCAGCTCAATAGGCTAATCCTCCACCTAGCGGCACCAGCACACTGGGTTCTAGTCCCGGTTGGGGCGCCTGATTCTGTCCCGGTTGCCCCTCTTCCAGGCCAGCTCTCTGCTGTGGCCCGGGAGGTCAGTGGAGGATGGCCCAAGTCCTTGGGCCCTGCACCCCACGGGAGACCAGGAGAAGCACCTGGCTCCTGCCATCGGATCAGCGCGGTGCACTGGCCGCAGCGCACCAGCCGTAGCGCACCAGCTGTGGCGGCCATTGGAGGGTGAACCAATGGCAAAGGAAGACCTTTCTCTCTGTCTCTCTCTCTCTCACTATCCACTCTGCCTGTCAAAAAAAAAAAAAAAAAAGATAAAATTGAATTCACATTTTCCAAACATTTAGCTGCTGAGTGAATAATGCTCTTTAAAAGTGCAAGAAAGAAGAGGGAAGACGCTTCAGGGGACTATTCATTAAGCTAGATAAGCAGAGCAGAGATGAGAGGCAGTGTCAGGATAGAGGTAAAACTGACAGAATTAGTCCATTAATTTTCACTTTAATCTGATTAAAATCCATTTCTTTTCCTGACCACTCTCTTCGTTGTCAGGTTCATTTTGAAATATGTTTCAATCCCTCAAGGTCTTAGCATGCTTTCAACTTTTGTCTCACCTAACTTTAATGAGCACCCTCTCTCTTAGACATCATTATAGCACATTAATCGCATTGTATACAACTTACTTCATCGAATTTTACTGAAGAGTCTTTTCTAGGACAAATTGTCTTGTATATCCAAAGTGAAGGTTATTTATACAAGAAAAATATTACACACAGACTTATATGTGTAAATTATTCCATGCAAAGAATACTTTCTATTTCTCATTTTACTTTCCCACCTGGCCCTCTTTAAATAGATCTTTGTTTCTGAGTTATTGAGACATTGCAAGGCATGAGTGTTGTCATATTTTTGATTTAGTGGAATAAGTTTGTTCATGAAACAGTTTTGTCTGTCAAGGTGCTGGGAGTAGATCATTAGCTCTACATTAAATACAAAAGCGATAATTTGCTTCCAAACATTGAAACTGAGAATTATATCAGGTTTTGTGTGTGTGTAAAGAATTCAGACGTTAGCTTTCTTTGTGGATAGACGCAATAAACAACTGCTCATTTGACATTATTTCTTGGTCTAGAAAGATGCTCTAAAATGCTTCCTCTTTGACTGTTGCTAACATGAAAATTCAAAATAACATTTTTTTTCAATGTTGATCAATTAGGACTTTTTTCCCTGCTAAAATCAAAGTACTCTTGAGAGAGGCCCACTGATTCTCACCCCAAGTTCATGCTTTGGTTTTAATCCATGTGTTGGTTCCTCTAGTGAGAAGTGCTTTGAAAGGTACAGGATAGAAGTTACAGTTGCTGATAATTAAGAGAAAAATACACTGAAAAAAGAAACATGGACCATTCGCTCTGTCATCTCAATACCTTGGCTTTTCTTTCCCTCTATTTACCTAATCATTGCCTCTTCTGTTATGAGGTAGCTGAGAGTAAAAGCATATGTGGAGTTCAGAGTTAGGTTTCCATTTCTAATTCTCCATCAGAATGTTGATTACTTCTGGAATTCCTTTTCCTTGCATCTGTAGGAAGAATTTATACAATTCTGTTGACCATATGGAGGTAGTGATTGATTGAGTACATTTTAATCATTTTAATTTTCATTGCTTTCCCCCTATGTATAGAACATTTATGGTACTCAAAGCAGTGCCTTATTTACTGCCATCTAAAATTTCCAGAGCTACTCTGGTCAAGCTTATCTGCTCTTTCTCTCTTGAATATTAGTAAAACTTGGGTTTACTTTGAAGTAACAATTACCTATGTTTTCAGCAGCATATTCCTGGCTGAGGATTATCATAGTGAATAGAACCCAGTATCTAAAAGGCAGGATCCCTTGGGCGTGTCACTAAAGCTGAACTGCTGGGTGGCGTATAAAGTGCTTCACCTGAACTTCTTGAAATATCCTTGGAATTAGCAAAGACTGACACTAGATATGATCTTTAATGCATTGGAGTCTGACTTAACAATCAGATGCTGCGAGTTGTCAATGGATAATACCCTTAAGGAATCTCAAATAGAAGCCTCTGAGATAAGAAGCAACTTTGTTTTCTTCACTCTGCTCAAGTTGAAATGTTAATGACACAATATGTTGGTAAATAGTCTCCCTATTGCATTGGTGAAATCAAAGCCACCCTTTAAAGCAGTGAAAATGCCTGATTTAATTTCAGTATTTATAAATCAACATTAAGCCTAGGAAACTAGACCCATAAATAGCTGTAGAGAATCCAGCTGGTTTTGTTCTAAAGGCATTCTCAAATCAATTTGCATGGAAGTGATGTTGCTATGAGATAAGGGCATTTTCTTTCAGCTCAGTCAGTTAGGAGCAGTAACCAGGATTTAAAATACCCAATAGGAAGAAAAACCAGCAATTTGTTTTGTAAAAGCCAAGAAAAGGATATGTTGCTAAAACAAGGAATACACTCTTTACTTCTATAATTATTGTTTTTGTTCCACAGAACATTTTCTGCATTAAATATGAAGATTGGGGATAAAAGAAATATCTGATTTCACCTCAAAGTAAAAAAAAAAAAAAAAAAAAAAGCCCATAACCCGCATCTTTTCCTAATCAAATCAGTTGAATTATCCTTTGGTAAAATTGATTTGGTGCTCTTCTTTCTATCTTGATTTTAACAAAATGAAATGATACTTCCTGTATTCTGAATTTATAAAGAAGAAGAGACAAATCAGGCATCATGAGTGTTCAATTTTTGATAGAAAGTCCTCAGACTTACAATTATTTCTTTGAAAAAAATATTTATTTCAGAGACACAGATAATAGACACTGAGAGGTCATAGTTGTTTCATTCCCCGGCCAGTCCAAATTCAGAAGTTGGAAACTGGATCCAGGTTTTCCATGTGGGTGATAAGGACTCAAATGCTTGAACCTTTACTTGCTGCCTCTCAAAGTATGAAGTAGCAGGATGTTGGCATTGGAGGCTGAATTTGGGGGCAAGACTGAAACTCAGACTCAGACATTCCCAAGTTGGATAAGGGCATTGTCCCAACTGGCACCTTAACTACCAGGCAAAACACCTGCCCCAGAAATAATCAGTGAACAGATGTAGAAGAATATGGGGTGACACAAAAAAAGACAGATTTCAAAGATTTTCTTTTATTTATGTCAAGTATTTATTTGTAGTAGGGTTTAGGAGCTGGATCAAGTTGTGATTTCTCTTCAATTGCTATTTTTTACCCATAAGTTAAGACGTAATATAGGCCCCCAAAAGGTAAAATAGCATGTCAAAACTGACACAAGATGTGACACAAAGCTGATCTGCCTCTTCCTCTGAAATTTCTGTGATTTGTCTCTATCTAGGCTAATACATTAATTTACAAAGGTTTGCTCTAGCCAAATAATGGATCCCGTGTTTGTAGTTTGTACCCATTAATTTAAACTACTGTTAATTTTTACTTATTAAATCATATGTACTTCTGTTCTGAAACTTCAAAATAAAGTGCTATGAAATATGCTTTTAGATTACAGATGTGCCTATGATTTTGAAAATATACCAATTTGTTCAAATTGAGTTAATAATGCAGAAGCAGAATCTTGGTTACCACTTTTATTTCCCCTCATAATTTCCATCATGGTTTATTGTAGTAAAACCACTGTTTTTTTCCCCAGAAACCTTTTATTTAAGAAATACAAACTTCATGCATTTCATAAATACAACTTTAGGGACGTAATGATTCTTCCCACCATACCCGCCCTCCCACCCACACTACTACTCTTTTTCCTCCTCCCTCTCTTATTCCCATTCTTATTTTTTTACTAATATCTACTTTCAATTAACGGTATAAACATATGATTAACTCTATACTAAGTAAAGAGTTCCACAAATAGTATGGGAAAAAAAAAAAAAAAAAAAAAAAAACCAAAACCCTGTCCCTCAGCAGTCAATACAAGGGCTGTTCAAAGTCAATGCATCTCAAGGTGTCAGTTTCACTTCTATAGATTTTTTAGGTGCTCTATTAATTATCACAGATCAGGGAGAACATAAGATATTTGTCCTTTGGGGACTGGCTTATTTTTCTAAGTATGATGTTTTCTAGTTTCATACATTTTCTTGCATACAACAGAATTTCTTTTTCTTTTTTTAACCACTGTGTATTCCATGGTGTACATATCCCATAGTTTCTTTATTCAGTCTTCAGTTGATGGACATTTGGGTTGATTCCATATCTTAGCTATTGTGAATTGAGCATTTATTTCTTTGCAAATTCATTTGGTCTTTGCATACAAATGTAGGCAGAAAGAAGTGTGAAAGTCCCTTGACATGGTGGGCAGGGGGACTGTGGATGTGTTCAGAAGGACATGTAGCAGAAGCCTCAAGGCAGCAAGAACAGGCTATTTAACACAGATTCCCACTGCCAGCTAGCACTGTTCTTTGCCCCTGCAGCCTCAAATCTTGGCACCTCAATCTACCTTCAATCCTCCTTCTGTAAGCATTTAATGTTTTGGCTTTTAGAGAGTATTCACTTCATCCTGTTTCCTCAATCAAAATCTGCTCCCAGGGTCAGTATTTTTCCTTTATATATTTTTGTTCTCCCTCCTTTGGATTTTTGCCTTATAAATCTGCATTCTCCTTGTGAGATGAAAAATGTTGCCCCATCAGAAACTATTCAAGTGTCAACATTCAGCAGAGTCAGCAGGACAAGATTAGGGGAATGGAGCTTGACAAACAGTACATTCCATGACTTTGTACCCAGTAGATATTTGCTGTGCCATTCATCAATAATAGTGGCATGGCTCCTGATCATTTAGCACTTCCCACTTACAACATGCACTTATGGTTTTGTGTGTTTTCCAGATGATCTTTATAATTAAATATGAAACTCATAGATTGTCACAGATTGTGATGCCAGGCCAGTGTTCACAAAATGAACATTTTAACTGGCAGATGAAGAAATAGTAATTAACAATAGTACTTTCCTGGTGTGCTAACATTGAAAAGCTGACAAAGAAAGATTAGATGGAGTGTGAGTAGCTATTTAAATGCAGCACTAACTGAATGACTCACACTACCCAAAGGGAAAAGAAAGAAAACTCTCTCCCTAATTTTTAATCTCAGGTCATTATTGCTGACACATCTAACAAGATTGTGAAAATAGCTTTTTGTTGATGGGTCATAAAATAAACAGGGACAAAATAATGGCAGATGAATGGTTTTGACTGTGTGTTCTATCGCATTTGAATATGCTTTTCACACTTTGATTAGAATTTTAAACATGTCTAGGAACGAAAAATAAATAGAAGTTTTGAAAAAAAGAATCTCTGCAGAGTAGCTTCTTCAGCAGACTGCAGTGCTTTGACCTTGAAAAGCCAAATCCAGAACAAGCTAAAAACAGCACATGCTATCCCTGTTAACGTACAACACATTGCATGTTATTGTATATCACAAAGTAACAATAAAAAAGAAATGACCAGGAGATTAAAATAATGGAATGATGTTCAAAATAGGACAAACTACAGATGCCATCTTTAATAACATTCAGAGACATTTTTATTCTATTTTTGAGATAGAGCCTGCCTGTCTCACGGAAAATCATGTGTTCCAAGATTTTTTTTTTTTTGTAAATTTTCTTAGTTAACTAGGCTTCCTTGGAAAATAAAAGACAGAAGGGGAATTAGCAAGGATTAGATTGAATCTCTCTTTTTTTTTAATGCCCTCAAGTGAATTCATTTGCTAGTTCTTTATTTTTACAGACAGACATCTCTGAAAGCCACCCTGAATCAGTGCAGGATATAAAAGAAAGGCTTTTCAGGTGAGTGTAGGTATCTTCCATCTAGATAGCTCCAAATTATATACTAGTAATACCAAGTATTTTTTTTTTTGAAGACTTTATACATAAATGTCTGTCTTCTTCCTAGGGACTGGGAGCTCTTGGGCTAGTTATTGTTCAGCATAAGAAAGCAAAAGGAAGGTTTTCTGTGGAAGAATACCTGAGTATGCCCTAGGGTTGCCAGGACACAAGAAGACTGACCGTAACTGAAAAAGGCTAGGGCTGGCAGTTAGGGCATGTGTCCTGCAGGGAGCTGAGTGGTGGGTACTCCTTTTCTTTTCTTGGTTCAATCTGTCAGTGTCAATTCTATGTAATGCCGTATCATTCTGCAGTGCAAAAGTAGCAACCCTAATCATAAAAGAACCAAAAGAGCATCACAGATCTTTACAATGGCATTTCAGAGCGAAACTGCTCAGGTATGTTGTTTCCTCGTTTGAAATAAGACAGCTTTTTTTCCTGCCTAATGAAAATAAAATGAACACTTGAAAAGTTTTTCAGATTTCCTCAGCTTCAACATTTAACAATCTCATTAATTTGAATTGCTATCAAAATCCCTTATGAGGATTAATAAGGTCAATCTGAACCTATTATCACAGAGGTATGCCTATAAAAATACTATTCTGAGAGTGTGCATTTTCATTTACATGTAATACTCATTCAATAGCTACATAGTGTACCAACTACAGTTCTATGTTCCTGAGATTTTCTTTTCCCATGTAAGCATATTTATTCATTTTTCTGTTTGCTTTTAAGCTAAGAATTTTGTTTTTAAAGATTGCTTATTGTATGAAATTAACTATGCATGGCTCCTCACACATCGTTAAAGACTGTGTATTTGCCTACAAAGAGACTATGACCATTGGAGATTCCTGTCATGCTTTCATCTACTATGTAGTCATTGAAGTTTGAAATGGAAGAAATTGCCTTTAGAAAAATGTCACCACAGTGCAGTAAACTTCTTGAAACAGCATCCTAAGTTTAATATATAGAATACTACGTCATTTAATCTGTTATTGTAAGTCCACCACAAAACACACTAAACACTGGAGTTAGAGCATAGGTTTATTGTTGGGTGGGGGAAGCCCTTCTGAGTGGGGAGGAGAGAGCAAGAGAGTAAGAAAATACAGGTGCCTGCGGGAAGTAGGTCCTATTATACCTTTGGGAGGTGAGGGGTCAAGGGAGGGCAGAGAAGTAGGAGCAGCAAATCCCATTAGGGTGGGAGTGGAAATGACACCTGTGGATGGGCCATCTGCTCACCTAGTTTCCAGTAATGGCAGCTGGGGCTAGAGCCTAGGATGTTGTCCGAGATGTAAATCATGCCACAGACAAGACCGCACCATTTTACTAACAGCTATACCTGATAGGACAGATCTTTTGTATAGATAATACTGGGAACACAGTCATCTAGTGCTTTTCATAGTTAGAGGAAAAGCATAGGGAGGGGAGTAGTTAATTTAATATCTGTGTGTGTTTGTGGAAGACATAAAGAGGAAAACTCCCTAACAAATTTTATGTTCTTCAGTTTGCATCCATTACACCAGAATTTGATCATGTCTGTGCTACACACTGACACTTAGAGTAGGAACATTTCACTACAGACGCCTGTTGTGAGCCTACACCAATATATGTTCTCAAATCCACTTTTTAGAACATCCTTACACCCATAAATGTAGTTGTGTGTGACCTCTCTAAGTAAAGATACAGAGGAATCCAGAAACTTGCAGTGTTTTTTCCTTCCCAATCTCATGTGCAGGATGTGCTGCATTAGATAATTGGCTCATTTGGTTGCATCTGGATGGCTTTTATCCTATAAATAAAGAGTATCATCAGAATTTCATAGATTTGCATGCTGAAGCATTCATGGAATAGGTATTAAATGAATATTTATGAATGTCTAGAGTATTCTGTATTAAAAATCATGCTTTCTTTTCATCATAATTTATATTTAAGTTTATGTATAATTCCTGGCAGGCCTGACAGAAAAATCTTCAGTTTGGAAAGTTGGGTTTGGCTGAGTAAAATGAGATGTTAGTATCATACATAACATTCAATTTGCAGTTGTTCTTGAGAATAAAAGTTGATCAGAAATCTCAAATGGGTTTATAAAGTTTTTAGTCTTTTTTTTCTTCATTTCAAAATCACTCTCTTTGTTGCCAGAGCAATGAGCAACTATCTTGAATTTAGCTCATTACCTATGTTGGACTCCTCTAGGCACTTCTGAAGAAGACAGAGGTGAAAAGAACTGTCTTGCTACCTAAGAGCTTATTATTTATTAAGGAAGAGATTATGTGGTAAAATGCACCACAGCACATAACCAAGCACCCGTGAGAAATTGAGAGTTAAGATATGAACCAGGAGAAGGCGCTGTGGTACAGTGGATTAACTGCTTCCCGGACATCCACATCCCATATCAGAGTTCCTAGTTCTAGTTCTGGCTGCTGCATGCTCCCCATCCAGCTGTTACCAGAGAAGCAAAGGGTCCTTGTCTTCACACAAGAAAGAATTCAGGTGTGAGACAGAGAGCAGTGGAAAGCAAAATAGCAGGTTTATTAGGGTGGGGACATCCGTGAGAACGGATGGGCACCTCTCCAGACAGAATCTGAGACAGAGTGCGCAGTTCACTTTTAGGCTGGGGTTTTAAGGGGATGGGTCTTGCCTTCCCACCTTTTCCCTTCCCTCTCCTTCTCCTCCCGAACAAAGGACTCATTGGGTGTAAATACGAAAAATTCCTTTCTGAGTTTTCCCCCCTGAAGTTATCAGACAGAAGAAGCCTGGCTTACGTCACCCTGTCTTAGAGGAAGGGTGTTTATCAGGCCAGGCAGGACCCCTGGAAGATCATCAGGATCCAGGAGGGACTTAAGTGCAGATACTAGGCTGCACCTGGAAGATTATTAGGTAGAAGGGGCAGGACTCCCTGGAAGGTCATCAGGATCAGGGCAGGACTTTGAAGTGCAAGATGCTGGGTTCCTGGAGCTTCCGCAGTAGGTGCTGGTCTTCAGGCCTTTCTCATACACACATAGGCTCAATTTCTGAATTCCTACCTGACACGGCTTCTTGCTGATATGTCTGGAAGGCAATAGATGATAGTTCAAGTTCTTGGGTCCCTGCCACCCATGTGGGAGACCCTGATGAAATTCTTGGCTCCTTGTTTCTGCTGGCCTGCCCTAGTCCATGCTGTTGTTGGCCTTTGGAGAATGAACCAGCAGAAGGAAGATTGTCTCTCTCTCTCTCTCTCTCTCTCTCTCTCTCTCTCTCATTCTTTCTGTCTTTCCTTCCCACTCTTCCTCCTTTCCTCCCACTCTACCTCCTTTCCTCCCACTCTGCCTTTCAAATAAATAAACCTCTGCCAAAAAAAGATGCAAACCTAGACTTCTCACTGGGAAATTAGAATTGCTTCATAGACAATGTGATTTCAAGTTGGGCTTTGATATATGGAGTTTAAAAGATGAAATCCAGTTACAGATCTATATAGACATGGTAATTAGGCTAGAATTGTCTTGGTATATGCAAGTGATTACTCTTATTGTATGTATAGTAGTAGTGCTGATTGAAATCTCTGAGGAGACTGATAGAACTGCTATACTGGTTTTGCTTTGAAGCCTCTTGTTTTGGTTAGGCCGTTAGCATTTTTGTAAGAAGGAATTAAATAAAAGCTACAGAGATTAGCTAGTTGCATTGTTTGTCTACAGTGATATTTTGTTTCCATGTGCTTTTTAATGTAGCAAATTTGTATATACTAAGTTTTGCCCTAAAACATAGTAAGCCGATTACTTTGACTATTGTCTGTATACCTCAGATCCAATTGCAGAAAATACAACTATTAAGAATCTCAGAAACAAGAAGTATTTCTTTTTATTTTCAAGTATCCAGGTTGGAAAAAAAAATTCCATTGCAGTGTTTGGAAGAAGCAAACAGCTTGGTATAGTGCAAAGAATCTGAAAAACAACATGATATCAGAAAGCAAGAAACTAAATAACAGCAGCAAGCCTATGGTGTTTTCTCATGGCCTTTAAGTTTTTGGACTAAGTGGATACTCAGTATTCTTCTACTAGATTTCAAACTGAATTTCCTATTGAGAGTGTTTAGAACATGAAAACTCTTATTGTCCTTAAACAAAAACTATTATAATACTAAAAAGGATGACCCTGACAAGCTAAGGAATGCTGTCTCCTGTTGCTTTCATCTTTGTTGGAATTTGAGGAATCTTCATTGACTGCAGCAAAACCCTGGCTGCAGTGGGTCCTAGGGATACAGGGACAAGCAAAACAAATCATTTTTTTTTTCATACTCAGCCTTATAGTGCACAATCTAGAGACACACAATCCCTTGAATAGGAACATTGAGAGAAGTACTGAAAGAAGACACAAATAGAGTCAGTGTGTCACAAGTAAACAAGATACATAAAGATGCAAGGTGTCCGGCGCGTAACAAATCTTCCCAGGCAGACGAATCAATTAATTCACAGGCTTTTATTGGGGTTCCTCTCCCGGGTGAGGTTCCCTGGTCCCAATAGAGCAACAGAGTGGGGGCCATGGAAGTCAAACGTCAGAGGTTGGGAGTGCTCCTTTTATAGATTCAGGGCATGGGGGTTAAAGGTTGAGGCGGGTCTGATCCTTATTGGTTGACCTTTAGGCACCCGCAGGGACCTTGACAAGGACTTTTCTTCCCCATAAGTATAGGTAGGAACTTTCCATTCCAGGAAGTATAGGCCTTCCCTCCACGCGGATCCCAAAGCTACCAAAAGAGGGCTCTGTCTAATGCTATGTCTTTAGGATGGCTTCAATGAGATACGCACAAGTCCTTGGGTGGTTTGGTGGTGTGTGGATGTGGTAGACCCTGGGAAATGGTATTTGATGCGCTGGTATTTGAGAATCTTATCAGCTGTCCTCAGGAATTTCGCTAGACTAGGGGAAAGATACCTTTGGTAGGGGCCATACTTGGGCATTATCTGGAAATAGATGAAGTGACATCAAGAAGATAGGACATGGAAAAACATAGATACTTCCGCACTTTTCTCCTTCCAGATTATCTGTACCTTGTGTGATGAGCATTCTGCTACAGAGTGAAACTGGAATTCTGAGACTGCCACAGGAAACCCTCAGTTTTACCTCTTATTGTTCAATTTTCACTCTTCAGGCTTTGCCTACCATTGCTATAAAAAGAGTGGGCATCTGGGTTATCAAAGGGAAGCTTTTGAACTCCACACAGTTTGTTAGATCCTCAGATGTGGATCCTTGAGTATTGTCCCACTGATTCCTTTGCTTCCAATGGGACTGCTCAGTTTCTCTTGCTACCATCTTGTCATAACTGCCTGTGTATCCTATGGAGAATTAATTTGAAACTAAATGTGGAAATATTCTTCCCATTTCTATAGCAACCTCGACCCTAAAGTGTTGTCTGAAATCTAGAATTAAGTGAAGAAAAGCTTTCTCATATCCAAAATAATTGTCACCAAAAACTTCACATTGCAGTGCTGTACTGTTAGGAAACTGGCACAGTTTTGTCTATGGCACGATCTTCACCCTGATTTACATCCCAAGCTCTAGCCCCCACCACCATTGCTGGAAGCCAGGTGGCCACATGGCCCAACCTCTGTTGTCAAGCTCCACCCCCATCCTAATGGAATTTGCTGCTGCTGCTTCCCTGCCTGCCCTCGGGCAAAGTTTTAAAAGGGTCTGTTCCTGAACACGTGGCTCTCTTGGTTCTTCTCTCTTGGCTCCTCTCCTCCTCTTGTCTCTCTTCTCTCTCCTCTCTGTCTCCCTCTCTCTCTTACAGTCTCCTTCTCTCTTTTTCCCTCTTCACCCCTTCCTTCTAGTCTACTGAGTTCTCCACAATAAACCCTTCCCCTTACTCCAGTGCCCGGTGTGCTCTGTGACGGCTAACAGAAATATATAACACGTACTTTATTTCTTATGCCCACTCTGAGCCTGAGTTTGATTAAGCATGTCATCCTTCACGACTTTGGTTGTCTGATTTCCCAGCCCACCCCAGATTAGCAATAGCAAAAGAAAAACCAAGAAGAGAAACAGTGACAGCTGAATTGACAGGTGAATGCCTGACATTGAGGGAGGGAGAGGAAAATGATGGAGGCAGACATAGAACAATATAACCACATGGTACAGTAATAAATACTCACAAAGATGATCCCTGACTCATCAAGAGCTAAAAGATTATACTATGTTTGGAGATATCCATGTAGGGTATATTTGGGCTGTAAATGGGCGTAGGTTTCAGGCACATGAAAAATTCAGTCCTCTGGGCTAGGAAATACCAAGGTAAGTGAGGTGTCACTAATCTCATCTTTAAACACCCTCCTGGCTTTTTCTGGCAAGCTCCTTGTAAATAGCCTTACCAGTCACTGGCTTTGAGCAGTTACCTTGTTATAAGGAGAAACAGACCAAAAGGTAAAATAATGAAAGATGTTTCTCTTTTTGTCAATGCTATAATGTTCAGTTCTGAGTGGAGGCAATTGAAATTTCATATTTAGACTACCTGATCATGGAAGTGTAGAATTATTCATCCTCATCCCAACACAGACTTTGGAGAACTGAGTTGAGGGTTAAGTACAGGGTTTCATTTTTACCAAACTCAACAAAAGACCTGCTGTTATGCTGTGGCATATTAATCCCTATTTACATGCATGATACAGAGATGCTCTGACCTAAGCAACCCATCACTGTGCATTTCAATGATTTCAAAGCACGTCTGGAGAGGGAAGCTCTTGGTTTCATTGACTTGGCAACCGTCCCTACCATTGACTTTTAATGCTATTGTATTCTTCCTGGGGGAGAGAATTGAGACATGGTAGGTACAGTAAAATCAAGAAATTTCTTTCCTAGAAGTTGGATTTTAAAGCACAGGTTTGTTTGATGAAAATTTTTACTAATAGATAGAATGTGTTCTTTTATGCAGCGTTTTATGGATTGTTTTCTTTAAATTGCTTCCATGTATTAAAGAAGCTATACAGCAGTGCTGCAGATGGACAGAGCACCTGCAGTAAGTGGACTGGGATTTTTTTCTGAATTAGGCTGCCGTGATCTTGTAGTGACACAGTTCCCTTTCTTCTTTTTAAAATAATTTTATTTCTCCCAAAAAGGAGCTCCTTTCAAAAAGGCTCAAGAAATGTGAGAGGAATTTGCTGCAAGTAGTAGCCTCCACTAGTTATAAATAATATGATAAGAGTGGAGTCTGGCCAGTGGAGCATTATAGATCTCCAGGGAGTCTCTGTGGATAAGAATGTATTATTTCTATTCATATTCAAACCTAAACTGGTTTAACTCTGGATAATATAACTGAGGCTCCAGATTCTAGGATTGCCTGTTTCTTTTCTTTTAACTCTTTGTTATCTCCAGACCAGTTGCAATATAGCTCTTTCTTAACATAATTTGGATTTTTTTTTTTTTCTTATTCTGTTGCAGGCATAGCTCTTGTACTATGGGAAACAGGGAGATCCAAGATCTCACAAAAGAATGAAATGTGTCAAATTCACCTTTTCTGTCTGAAAGCAGTTTGCTCTCAATACTTTCTTTTCCTTTCTCGTAAAAATTACTGGCTTCTTATTCTAATTCTTTGTATTAAACCCCGCCTGAGAAAATTTACACAAATATTATTTGATTTGATAAGGTATAAATGACCAATAAAATGAAAGAATCTCAAAAAACCAAGCAACTGGTGTAGATGAGTAAAGGAGGCAGGAAGGAGTAAAGGCTATGAATCCAAGAATGTCTTCCTCACCAAAGTCACCATTGAAATCCACCTCATTTCTATCACACAGGAATGTAGCCCCGGCATGGCTAAGGATGTTGATTTTTTGTGAAAAGAGGCTGGAAATCTAAGTTTTTATTTGAAATTTAGCATTTACAAATGTGGACTGTCATGCCTTTTTTTTTTTTTTATTTTTTTTGTAAAGCATCATCTTGACCAAATAAAATACTAGCTTCTAAATGCCAATTTAAATATGAGAGATCTTAGTTTTTCGTGCTGGAAGAAGATGTGAAAGGTCATGGGCATTCAGCTCTGCCCTGGAAGGGTGTAATTCTACTTGTAGTATTACAGAAATAGAGGGAGAATCAGTTTGTAGGGAGAGGAAGTGAGTAGATTCAAGCTTCTGATATTGTACTTAGAAAAGTCTGTACACTTTCAAGACTCTCTTTAGTAGTGGGATCTGTATTTTGATTGAGTTGGTGAAACCTGATTATAAGAAAAAAGTACAATACATGAAAATACAACCCAGATATTAAAACAGATCTACTATGGGCTTCCAGATGCAAAAAAACACAAGAAACACTGGCATTAATGATACAAAAATTATTGTTTGGTCTTTCTGCAATAATTTTTAGGTGAGAAATATGAGATGGAATGAGTTATTAAATTAACATTTTTAATAAGGTACTGACAGGATAAGGCAAAATTAGGAAAATTAACCATAAACTAGAGCTGAAGAGAGAAGGGGCCAGAGATTGCTGTAGTTACACAGTCCTGAAATTTAATGCATACTATACCCATTGGAGGATGTTAAAAATAGAGGAAAAGGGGTGGAAATGAGAAATATCTCCCCCCAAAAGTGATAAAACTTAGTTACACAAAGGAATTAGTAATGAAAAGTGTCAGATGACACACATGTTGCATGTTCTAGCAATGGAGATAATGATGTTGTCAATAAAATAGTTTGTGGGAGAGAAATGGTTGTAATTTGCATCCTGTGAAGTTGAAAAGTGTGTAGGATATCCAGGCAGAAAAGCCAAAAAGACAAAGAAAGGAAGATAATGGCATGGAAGGGCACTGAGCATTACTCAGTGTGTGAATGCCAAATCCATGGAGCACTGTGCTTAACGTTTAGAGAAGGGCAGAATGCTGGGGACTAGGTCTCGGTATGTGGTGGAAGCTACGGGATAGAAGAAGGGAAAAGTGTATCAAGGAGAATAACCAAAGCAGCATCTTTAAAGTTAAGGTGGAAGAAATTGAACTAAAAAGTGATAATAATACAGCACTAGGTCTTATTAAAATGACTCATTCATTTATAGAACATAAACTGAAGAGATCAAATCTGAAACCATTTATCAAAATTTATAATTTAAAATAATTCTTAAGAAATTGTATTTTGAAAAGCAACTGAAACTTCTCATTTTTTTCTTCTTTTATTATTCAGTGGTATACTTCTCATCTATATTCAAAGTTCAGATTCTCATGTTTCTATGTTGTTTACATTTATCAGTGAGGATGGAGCAGAAATTCCCAGTACTCTCCAGAAATAAATAATTTGCAAGCAAAATATTTAAAATATTATGAAAACCAGACGTAACCGTTCAGTTTTATCTAAAGTAAAGGAAAACTTGAAACAGAAAATGGAATTTCAAGGTTTTTTTTTTTATAGCAATTTAATAGGAGCATAAAAGGGGGTCTGGGCAAGACACATCTGTGTGGGAGTGTTCCAACTTGCTTATTGGTACATAATGCATGACCTTTATTGTTGCTTAGGGATTGTCAGTATGTGTCAGTTTATGGCTCTCTTCAAGAAACGAATAGATATTTGTAAGATTAGTCAAATACTGTAAGAAAAGAAATTACCCAATATGATGTATTTCCTTGGTCAATTTTCTATGTTTTGAATAATATACTTTTATAGAATTCTATAAAACTTATCGTTGACATTTAAGAATTAATCAAAATGTGTCTATAAGTTACATAGCTCAGCAATCAGTGTGAGCTTAATTTAATAACTACATACTATATTATAGTTTGAGATTTTCAGTGGTAGGATTAATTTTTTTTTTAATTTTTAATTAATTTATTTATTTTTGACAGGCAGAGTGGACAGTGAGAGAGAGAGACAGAGAGAAAGGTCTTCCTTTGCCGTTGGTTTACCCTCCAATGGCCGCCGCGGCCAGTGCGCTGCGGCCGGTGCACCGCGCTGATCCGATGGCAGGAGCCAGGTGCTTCTCCTGGTCTCCCATGGGGTGCAGGGCCCAAGCACTTGGGCCATCCTCCACTGCACTCCCTGGCCACAGCAGAGAGCTGGCCTGGAAGAGGGGCAACGGGGACAGAATCCGGCACCCCGACTGGGACTAGAACCCCGTGTGCCGGCTTCGCAAGGCGGAGGATTAGCCTAATGAGCTGTGGCGCCGGCCAGAATTAATTATTAACCTAGGTAAACTAAAAGAACAGAAAAAATTGCAGGTAGTGAAATATATAGATGTATATATACTATCTATCTTGTATCATTAGGGAAGATCATTTTATAAGAATATAAATAATGATTTCATTCAGTGCAATAAAACTTTTCATTTACATACTTCCTACCTTGTTAACTTGAACTGCTATCGTGAACTAACTTGTTTTTGATAATTCTAGGTCATCATTATGAACATTACTGTACTCTGCTATAGTACAGTAATTCTTTTAGGACTGCTGATGTATTTAAAGTTGTTTGTCCTCATGTTAAGCTACTATGCTTTCTAAGTTCCTATAGCTACCTTTTAAACTCATTTTGTAAATTACTCTCCTTTACAAAGAGAGCAGTTACTTGCTATCATCACCAGGGTGACTTCTTATAGAAACCACTGCCATGCTAGAGCAACTGTTGGCTCCTGATCTAGGATAGCCTGGAATGTCAGATATCAAAAAATAAAAATCCTGTCACAGTTAAAACTACAATCTTCCATGTGCAAAGTGAATAAATGCTATAAAAGATTTAGGTAGTAGTTATTTTAGCATTTAGATACTTTATCTTCTGATTCATATCTGTGTTCTAGAAAGTTAAGATTACAAGAGAAACACCTTCCAGATAAGTGTGATCTATGTCTAGATAGCAACTGTCTCCTCTATCACAGCACATTACACTTAGCAGACTGTCCATGGTTGATTAATAAATAAGTTATTACTATAATCATATTTGTATATAGGCATATGTATATATAAGTATGCATATGTGTTTGTGTAATATTTCTGTATAAAAATGTTATCTAGGAGACTACACTGTAAAGTTTTCAGCTCTTTCCCCATGTTTCATAATTAATATGGATGCCAAGACTACTAAAAATGTATATATGAGCTATATATTTAAAAATTACCCCATGGGCCGGTGCTGCGGCTCACTAGGCTAATCCTCCTCCTGCAGCGCCAGCACCCCGGGTTCTAGTCCTGGTTGGGGCGCTGGATTCTGTCCCGGTTGCCCCTCTTCCAGGCCAGCTCTCTGCGGTGGCCCGGGAGGTCAGTGGAGGATGGCCCAACTCCTTGGGCCCTGCACCCGCATGGGAGACCAGGAGGAAGCACCTGGCTCCTGGCTTTGGATAGGCGCAGTGCACCTGCCGTAGCGGCCATTTGGGTGGTGAACCAATGGAAAAAGGAAGACCTTTCTCTTTGTCTCTCTCTCTCTCACTGTCTAACTCTGCCTGTCAAAAAAAAAAAAAAAAAAAAAAATTACCCCTACAGATTGAAATTGCTTTCATTCTACTCCCAGGTCTTAGACTGTCATCAGTACTGTTGCATTGTATCTTGCTGGGCCCCTGGAAATATCAGTTACTGAAAACTGCAGTCCAAGTTAGCCTGCTGGAACATGGCGGTGTTAATGAGAACAACATTACATTTCACCATGACTCACTTTTGTTTTATCTTTCCTGCTTGTAAGCTGACACCAAGCTATAATATTTTAAAATGTTATCAAGTAGTATCACCCTACCTGTAGTGCTCTTACATATGTCAACCAAGGCGTGGTTGTCTGAACAGATTTTCTTTCCTCTTATTATCTCAATATGCTAAGAAAGTTTAACACCATAAATCTGAGATTATTACCCACATCTGTGTTGAAAGTCTATTCTTACCTTCTTTTGAAAAAGTAAGAAGAGATTGCATGTTGAAAATGAACAGAAAAAAAAAATGAAGATGCCTTGGTTGTGTATTGCATATAGATGGGCTTAAAGATTTATGGAGACTTCCTTGTGAAAAAAAAAAATGCCTAAGATCAATGTAAGTAAAATAATGCTGCTTAGTCATTGTCTTCAGTCTGGGTCATTTTCTGGGACAGCTACATGGTCTAACCTGGTTTACAGGAAGGCTTATGGTATTTCACAGTATGTTTTAGGACATGGAAGAGGGAAATTAATTGGTGTCGTTGTCAACTTAACCTATGACTTTTGCACTGGTAACTAACCTGTGAGCTAACAGGCTCTGTCCTTCCTGGCTAACTGCTGCTGTTCACTGGCTGTTGCTCTATTCCAGGTATTGTGCTTTATGTTTATTTATTACTAGTCTTTAATTTATAGATGAGGCAGCATAAGGCTTAGAATGATAAAATGCCATGCCCAAGATCACTCAGCCAAAAAAATGTCAGAACACAATTTTAATTACCATGCTGAATTCCAGCCAAAATGTAAATATGACTGCATTTAAAAAGTCAAATTTATATAAAGATCATTGACTTAATATCAAACCACTTACCTTGATTAGTTATAAAAATGACTTGACAGTGAAGTATATTTATTGCCAACAAATAGTTCATTAAAAGCAAAGTTCCTATTTCCCCTTTCTCCTCCAAGGATTTTTTTTTTTTTTTTTTTTTTGGCTTGGAGGGCTAGACAGGAAGAGTTGAAAGCAATTCATACTATAATAGTTCTGGATTAATATTTATAAATTTATATTTAGTATATTTTTCTTATCAGTATTTGCTAAAATACATAGTAATTAGTTTTGATTGAAATATTTTCAACTTAAGTTTGCTGTTGTGCTTGTTAATTCACATGAACCAAAGAAAAGGAAACATCCTTGATTCCAGACCGTTGTGTGGCCTGGGCCCCAGGATCTTCTTATGCCCACATGTGTGCATTTAAGTCTCTTTGGCTCTGTCTTCCAGAGCAGTATATTCTGTTCAGCCCAATAACTGGCCTGACTCTCCAAATCGGAGCATAGGATACAGACTAGAGATTCTTTTGTTTTTTCGAAGATTCAGTTCAGATCACTTTTTTAAAAAAGGGCAAGGTCATTCCGTTTCTACTTGACCTGCTCTTAGCAAGTAGACTGTGCTTCATGGACACTGGAGAGACTAGTAAAGAAAGTGAAAAGTGACAGAGTTTTTACATATTTTTTTCCTGTTGTTTTTGGTTTCATACCCTTAAGATAGGGGAGATAATGTAATAGCAAGTTGGTCAAGAGACCAACTTCTCTTTTTTAATATCATGTATGTAGGCTTATGAATCAGTTCCTGGGAGTTAGAATAGACTGAGATAAATCAGCAAGGCTGTACTTGAACTCAATTTATGTAAAAACCCAATCAGATTTTTATTTTAGTCATCTACTATTATTGTAATATTAGCAAATTAAGTGCTACTAGTTGTACTAACCTTTTGCATGTCTAATGTTCTAGTGGGAGGTAGTTGTGAGAGTCATTTTGCTGTAAATGTTGCTTGATAATCTGAGAATTGAAAATATTGAGAATTAAATCCCATAAACTTATCTTTTTTTCTATTGTGTTCTTTTTCAAAAAATAATTTAACTTGGGGCTAGCACTGTAGCATAGCTGGTAAAGCTGCTGCCTGCAGTGCCAGCATCCCATATAGTGCCACATGATCCCAGCTGCTCCACTTCTGATCCAGCTCTTTGCAATGGCCTGGGAAATCAGGAGAAGATGGCCAAGTACTTGGGTGCCTGCACCCATGTGGGAGACCTGGAAGAAGCTCTTGGCTCCTAGATTCAGATTGGCTCAGCTCCAGCTGGTGAGGCCATTTGGGGAGTGAACCAGTGGATGGAAGACCTCTCCCTCTCTCCCTCTCTCTCTTCCTCTGCCTCTCTGTAACTCTGCCTTTCAAATAAATAAATAAATAAATAAATATTAAAAAATTTAATTTAATATTACCTAAAGTCATCCAAAAAAAGCCATTTCTTTTCCTATGGAAAACTATTCTATTTGATATCTGCTAATTCCTTCCCTATGGTAAAATTATTTCTATTTCACAAAGTCAGTGTAATATCCTTGGTGACATACTGTAGGTTATTAGCTTAAAGAGTAAGATATGTGGTGTCTTCCACATCTTAGGGGAGATACTTGGCAAGATCCACTTAATTGAAATTTTATTTTTTCATTCCTGCATTTGATTTTATATCGACATATAACAAATGTGTCTCTTGAAATTCATTTGACCTATAACTGTATTCCATTTTCTTGGCTAATAAAGAAAAAAAAATCTTGTATGCTAATTTTTGTGTCTTTTTAAATTTTAAAGTTTAGTAATATCAGAAATGAATCCACCAAAGGTCTCCACAGGATAACTGAAAGGAGCTTGGATAAAAAATCTGGTTAAAAAGAAAAGTCCAAATAAATTCAGAAAATACTTATTATTTTTTACTTAGGTTAATTCACCCAGATATCAGGTACTTATAATGATAAATTCATTTAACTAATTGCATATGTAAGACAGATGATAAACATGATGATCGTTTTTCCTAAATTGAATTTGAAACAAAAATTATTTGAGGGTTTCCTAAGGGTATATACATATTTCCTGAGGTAACAAGTAGAGGTAGCACTGCGTGTAGTACAGGATTTTTTTCTTATGGAGTGCCTTTTTAAAAAAAGATTTATTTAGGGGAGGCCAGCTCTGTGGCACAGCGAGTTAAAGCCCTGGCCTGAAGCACCGGCATCCCATATGGGTGCTGGTTCTAGTCCCGGCTGCTCCACTTCCATTCCAGCTCTCTGCCGTGGCCTGGGAAAGCAGTGGAAGATGGCCCAAGTGCTTGGGCCCCTGCACCCATGTGGGAGACCAGGAAGAAGCTCCTGGCCCCTGCTTTCGGATCAGCGCAGCTCCGGCTGTTGAGGCCATCTGGGGTGTGAACCAGCAGATGGAAGACCTCTCTCTCTGTCTACCTCTCTCTGTAACTCTTTCAAATAAATAAAATAAATTTACAAAAAAAGAGATTTATTTAGGGGCCAGTGTTGTGACATAGTGGGTAAAGCTGTCGCCTACAGTACTGCCATCCCATATGGGTGCCGGTTCAAGTCCGCTGTTCCACTTTGATCCAACTCTCTACTATGGCCTGGGAAAACAGTAGAGGATGGCCCGAGTCCTTGGGCCCCTGTCCCCTTGTGAGAGACCCTGAAGAAGCTCCTGGCTGCTGGCTTCGGATTGTCGCAGCTCCGGCTGTTGCAGCCAACTGGGGAGTGAACCAACGGATGGAAGACCTCTTTCTCTCTCTCTGCCTCTCTGCCTCTCTCTGTGTAACTCTGCCTTTCAAATAAACAAATCTTTTTTTTTTTTTTAAAGTTTATTTATTTATTTGAAAGGCAGGGTTCCAGAAGGAGGGAAAGACAGAGAGATTTTCTGTATGCTGGTTCATTTCCCAAATGGTTACAATGGTCTGGGTTGGTCCAGACCAAAGCCAGGAGCCTAAAACTCCATCCAGGTCTCCCATGTGGGTAGCAGGAGCCTGAGCTCTCGAGCCATCTCCTGCTACTTTCTAAGGCATGTTAGCAAGGTGCTGGATGAGAAGTGAAGCAGCTGGTGCTCATATGGTATGCTGGCGTCACAGGAGGCAGCTTAACCTGGTGCACCACAATGTAGGCCCCAGAACAGGATATTAAATAGGAAACTATGTCATGATTCGAACATTAAATGGGAAACTATGTAATGATTCTAACGATTACTAACCAAACACTCGGGGAAATTCATTTAAACCTTGTAAGGTACATTTTCTTCATGTACATTTTAATCAGCAAAATGCAGATTCCATCAATTCTTAATAGTCAGTAGTGAGTGCTCTTGACATATGGCCTGTGAGCTTTACTGTAGTGTCTTTGGGGGTTTGTAATATTTAGAAATAATGAAAGCATTGTAAAAATCTTGATTCTGGATTTGTGGTATAGTGGATAAAGACACTGCCTGAGATGCTAGCATCCCTTATGGGTGCTGGTTCAAGTCCAGGCTGCTCCACTTCTGACCTAGTTCCCTGGTAATATGCCTAGGAAAGCACTGAAAGATGGTCCAAGCCCTTGGGCTCTTGTATCCGTGTGGGAGACCCAGAAGAAGCTACTGGCTCCTGGATTTGGACTGGCCCAACTCTAGCCACTATATCCATTTCAGAAGTGAGCCAGTGAATGGAATACCTCTTTCGCTCTGTCTCTCTCTCTCCCTCTCTATAACTCTGCCTTTCAAATAAATACATAAATAAATATTTTTTTTAAAAAAATCTTGATTCTAAAACATTTTTAATTTAGTTTTTTTTTTTAAATGTTCTTTCCCTCTCCCTTGCTCTATGCAGAATGAACATTACTTCTCGGTATTCTTTGATTCTAGGTAGTATAGTTGTCTACTGGCTTGATCATGCCCATCCAAATAAGGGAAGACCCCAATCCCTGTATAATACTCCAAGAGTCTTTATGGAGGGATATGTTCCCAAGCTCAGAAAAAATTTCTTTTTTTCTTTTTTTTTTAAGATTTACTTATTTTTTGGAAAGGCATAGTTACAGAGAAGGAGAGAGAGAGAGAGAGAGAGAGTGAGAGAAAGATCTTCCATTCACTGGTTCATTCCCCAAATGGCTGTAATGGCTGGAACAGGGCCAGGCCAAAGCCAGGAGCCAGGAGCTTCTTCTGGGTCCCATACATGGATGTAGGGGCTCAAGGACTTGGGACGTTTTCATCTGCTTTCCCAGGAACATTAGCAGGGAGCTGGATCTAAAGTGGAGCAGTTGGGACTTGAACTGGCACCCATATGGGATGGCAGCACTACAGATGACAGCTTAACCCACTGTGCCACTGTGCTGGTCCTTCAAAAATGATTCCATCATCTTCAGTCTTCCTTGATATCCACCCTGTTATTTATCATTTCTTGCATATTCTGCTTCTGCACATCTTATGCCAGTAAAACATTTTGGAGAAGAAACATCAATGTTGCCAATGTCCAATCCATACCAGTGGTGTATCTGCATGTCCTCCTAGAGCTAGCTGCCTCTGGCCCCCAGAGTGACACTGCCTTGTAACAGTTCCTTCCTTATCAACTCTGAGGACTAGACATTTGGACTGTCTTCCACTGCTTTCCCAGGCACATTAGCAGGGTGCTGGATCAGAAGTGGAGGAGCTGTGATTTGAATCAGTGTCTGTATGGGATGCCAGCACTACAGGCAGAATCTTAACGCACTATGCCACAGCACTAGCCCCATCCATGAACTTTTTGAAGAGCTCTCATATTGTCTGTATTGGCAACAAGCCGTCAAAAGAACCAGTTTTAGGACATGGCCATATGCGATATAAAAGATACTTTAGGGAAGGTGCCTTGGGGTTAACAACTCATTAAGACTGCAAATTTAAAAGGTGCTGAAACTTGAAAACAATTTGCCATTGCTGGTCAGTGGTGCAGATGGCTGAAGTCAGAGTTATAAGAGATAATTCTAGTTGAGACATGTCAGATAGATACATATTCACTAAGAAAGGAGTTACCTTCATATGACTTTTACACTTTCCATTATAGCTGTGCTGCATTTGTACAAAGATGCCATGTAAAATAATAGGGTATTTTCTAAAGGTATTCAATAAGAAACCATGGAATTAATCTAAATTCTATAAAGGAGAACTCTTTTGCATGTGAAATAAAATTTAAATTTTAATGCAGGCTTGTGTATTCATGTTATATTAATCCAAACAATGCTTGATCATAATGTGTTGGTGATCTTGTCCCACAAATCTGTTCTATCAAACAAAACACCAGATGCAATGCCTAGAATGGTGACTCGATAAAATGAAACTCATTGGATAGAAAATAAAATGGAATGCTCTAAATAAATGTCATTAGCAGCAGGATGATGGAAAAATTACTCTGATAATATCTCAGACCCTCACTCAGTTGATGTTTTTAAGATATATATTTGATGATGATAATAGAGAAAACACTTGAGAGAAAATTTGCTCCAGTGTCTAGAAGGCATTTTCTATTGACTTGGTTCACAGTGTTCTTGAGGTATCATTTACAAATACCAAGGGGAACACTAGTAATAAACAGCATGTGGTGTGCCCCAAGTGCAGGAAGAAGTACCAGTGGGCTTGGGAAGGAAAGAGTGGCAAAGGAAAACTGCTTTTCCAAATACTGACCTAGAAAGAGAATATCTATTTAATAGTATGATTTTGTGTCTGAAGTTTTGCCTTGCATGTTTTCATGGTCAAAGTATCATGATTTAATAAACAATTGTCCATTTTATGTGCTCCAAGAACATATGCTCAGAAGTCCAATGTAGTCTTACAACTAGTTCAAGTGAAAAAGTCATCAATTAACTCTGTGGAAGTTCTCCAACCAATTGAATTAACTAAATTGATTGACTAAGTGACTGAATTAGGTCAGGATTTTAGTCAAAATGGTAGACTTTTTACTGAGTGTGAACATGAAAACCTCCAGTTGGAAAAAGAGACTGAAATTAGGATAGCACTTCTTAGTGTCAGCAAACAGGAAGGCCATCTTAAGACAGTTGTATCCTCAAGTTACAGTGGCACTGTCTTTTCCCACAGTCTTTCAGTGGACTGCCCACAGACATGCTGCAGTGAGATTCTGAAAAAGCCTGTTGAAACCTGAATAAAATGAGGCCATTAGATTCTTCAGAGTTTGGATAAAAAATACTATGAGAATGTCCCAAACTGGCCATTTCCTCTTTATTCCGTGCACAGATTTTCCTTTTTCTAAAGGCATAGATTCAACAAGAGTGTCTCAAAAAGAAAAGACTGAAAGGGATACACAAGCTTATTATGCCTCTGTGGCCTGTTATATAGTTCCTGCTTACTCAGTAGCAAAGTACTATTGGAATGAGAACCATAGTGATTTGCCTTCTGCCCTGTTCTCCATGAATGGCCATGCATTTATTTAGAACTTACTTTTCTCCAAAACAAGCTTTTATTTCAATCACATTTGGTACTTCATATTCTTTAATAGCTGGTATCCAATAATGGTTTGATGAATTTACCTGTAATTTTAAAATAAATGAATGGGTTATAGCAGTTTTTTGTTGTTGTTGTTGTTGTTATTAGCTATTTAATAAGATTCTCCTACAAAATTCAGAAAACCAGTTTGTGAGGGTAAATTCCATCCGTTAGAGCAAAAACAGATCGCAGGTAGCCCTGGAGCTGAGGCGCAGCCTTGATTTTCGGCAATATTTGCGAATCCACAGCTTTCTGATCCACCTTGTGCTGCTCTGTTATCTCGTATTTCTCTTTCTCCGTGTCGAAGACCTCGTCCTCCTGGTGTCTGGGCTTCCACAGCTGCTGCTTCCTGAGATAAGCATCAGTGAGGTGCGTTGGGATTTCACACCGCTGATGTCAATTTTCGTGGAGGTGGTGATGACAAATTTTTGGTGTGTTCTACACAGAGGAACTGATTGAGGGAAAGAGGTCCAGTCACAAGCAGCAAACCACTGCTCAGCTGCTTCAGGAAAACCGCCCTCTTGCCCCTGTGGCGCCCTGTGAGGATGACGAGGATGGTCCTGGGGTGATGCTGGCCCGCAGCTTCCTCACTGACTGACGGGCTTTTTGCCGTGGCTCAGCAGCTTCCGAGGGACATCTTTGGTGGGACAGTATCGGGCATTTTGTGAAGCTTGACCACCCTGGTGCCACCATTCTTGTCACCACCAACTGGTTTCGTGACAGAAACAAGAACCTTCTCTTCTCTTCAATCCTGGATTTGGGAGCCACGTGCTTCCTCTTGTGCAGGGCTTTCCCGGAATACCTGGCAGTCTGGGAGTGTCTGCCAGTCCCTTCAGCAGGGCAGGGCTTCGGCTGCGGTGGGGCCTCCCCTTCTAGGGCCTCTCATCCTTGAGGTTCTTCTTTCTAGCTTTGCCGCTGGCATTACCTGCCTTCTTGGCTGGAGGATTCTTCTTCGTGTCTGGCTTTGGAGCTGGAGCTTTTTCACCTGCCACCTTGCAAGATGGCAAAGAGAACTAAGGGCCTGGCTTCCAGTCTATAAGCAATCACAGGAAAATTAAGCATAGTTTCTTATTTCTTCTCTATGTTACGAAGTTTACCAGACATTTCAAGCCTGACCCCAGATCCTAACTGCTCCAGGCCAAGTTGATCTTTCTCTTCTTTGAAACCTTTTAGTACTTGCATATCCTTGCCATTTGGTACTCAAATTGTATAATAATGATATTATTATTATTATTATTATAGCCATCACTGAACAGTCAGTGTGCGCTTGGCACCACCTGAAGCACAGTGTATGTTATTCATTTTTTTTTTTTTTTACATTTTATTTGTTTGAGAAGTAGAGTTACAGAGAGAGGGAGAGACAGAGAGAAAGATCTTCCATGTACTAGTTTACTCCCCAATGGCCACAACAGCCAGAGCTGGGCCCACCTGAAGCCAGGAGCCAGGAGGTTCTTCTGTGTGGGTGCAGGGACCAAGCACTTGGACCATCTTCTACTGCTTTCGCAGCCATAAGCGGAGAGCTGGATCAGAAGAGGAATAGCTGGAGCATGAAGCAGAGCCCATATGGGATGCTGCCCTAACACAGGTGGAGGCTTAGCCTACTAAGCCACAGCACCAGCCCCTCATTTCTTCTTCTTTTCCATTTTTTTTTAAAGATTTGTTTATTTATTTATTTGTAGGCAGAGTAGAGAGTTAGAGAGAGGGAGAGACAAAGAGAACACTTTTACATCTCCTGGATCACACCCCAGCTGGCTGCGAGGCCAGCACTGGCCTAGGCTGAAGCTGGAGCCAGGAGCTTCTTCTGGGTCTCCTATACGTGGATCATCTCCTAGTGCTTTTCCCAGGCTGTTAGCAGGAAGCTGGATCAGAAGTGGAGCTGCAGGGAGTCAAACTGGCAGCCATATGGAATGCCAGCACTATGGGCAGTGGCTTTACCCACTGTACCACAATGCTGGGCTGTGTTACCATTTCTAATTCTCATAACAACTAGTGAAGTAGATACAACTATCATTATATATCTGTACAATTTAGTATGAGAAAATCGAGGTTCCAGTAGGGTAAGCATCTTGCCCACCGTCACATAACTAGGAAAGAACAGAACAAAAATAGCTTACCTACCCTCTTAACACTTACCTACCCTCATAACACTTACCTACCCTCTTAACACTTACCTACCCTCTTAGCACTTACTTATCCTCTTAGTACTTACCTACCTTCTTAGTACTTACCTACCCTCTTAGCACTTACCTACCTTCTTAGTACTTACTACCCTCTTAGCTGTATTGCCCTTTTCTCGGGGACTAGCCTCTGATATTTTTTCATAAATGCCTGTCTTGTCTTCCTGATTAGATATTTAGTTTAATTCACAGTTTATCTGCACAGTGCACTTGACTGAACTATTCACACCATAGGACACAAGTGCATATTGGTTTATTAATTATGTATAATCTTTGCTACTATTCTATATTTTTTGCTCTTTTGATGGTTCCTAAAGTTCAGATTCTGAAAGAATAGTATGCTTGAGTTCAAGAGCTGAAGTATAGTGGTGGTGTTAGTTTTATGCTGGAGTAACTGTAATGACAAAATGATTCATGGTTTAATTGCTGAATTTTTGACATGATGTTTGTTTACATTAGATAGGAATAGCTTGAGTTAATGTATTTCAGTGTTGTCCCTAAAGGAATCTTCTAGTTTATCATCATGCTACTGGCCAAATGCAAATGCTTCTTTTCTTTTTTTTCCTAATTGTGCTATTTGTTTATATAGATGAGTCAAATCTAGCTGATTTGCTGACATGGTATAAATTTATACTTGTTGAAAGCACTGGTCTAACACAATAAAATAAGTCTTTCTTGAAATCTGTGTTTCTGTTATTGATTAGTAGCCAAAAATACTCAAACAGCATTTTAGAGGCAAATAGTATTGCCAATCAATTTAAAAGTCTACCGATTTCCACAATAACATTTGTGCTTTGTGAAATTGCTGGATTTTTTAATTTCTTTTTTCCATAGCTAGTGGAAAACTAAAGTAAAATTACTCTAAAGTTAAACTTATGAGGTGGGTGTGGATCATTGGAATAAGCTGCCACTTGGCACATGCATGTGCTATATCTGAGCACCAGGGATCAAGTCTCACCTTTGCTTCTGATCCAGCTTCCTGCTAAGGCATCCTGAGAGGCGATAGATGATAATTCAAGTACTTGAATCCCTGCTACCCACGAGGGAGACCTGGATGGCATTTCTGGCTCTTGGCTTTGGTCCGGCCCAGCCCTGGTTGTTGTGGACATTTGTAGGTATATGTTTGTGGCAGAGAGTGTGAAGCAGTTAATGAAGACCACACACTGTCTCTCCGTGCTCCTCCCTATGTTGCCTTGCCTTTCAGGAAAAAAAAACAAACAAACAAACAAACAAAAAAAAAAAACAAAAAAAACCAAAAACACAACCACCACCACCAACAACCAAAATCTTTCTTCTTTCTTCTTCTTATTTTTTTTTAAAGATTTATTTATTTTAAAGGCAGAGTTATAGAGAGACAGAAAAAGATGGAGATGGAGAGGCAGAGACAGAGAGAGAAATATTCCATCTGCTGGTTCACTCCACAAATGGGCACAATGGCTAGAGCTGGGAAAATCTGAAGCCAGGGGCCAGATTTTTCTGGGTTTCCCTTGTGGCTGCAGGGACCCAAGCACTAGAGACATCTTCCTCTGCTTTCTGAGGCACATTAGCAGGGAGTTGAATTGGAAGCAGAGCAGATGGGACTCGAATTAGCACCCATGTGGGATGTGCCACATGCAGCAGGTTTACCTACTTTGTCACAATGCTGCCCCCACAAACCTTTGTTCTTTATAAAAAGTAAATGAATCCTAAAATGAAACTCATTACCTTGGATTCAAAACATAGTCTCTTTATTTTCTCCCTGTACTAACTGGGTTACTGTCCGTCCAAGCCAGCCACCTGGGAACCATCTTCAATATTTACCATCTTTTCTCTCTGGGTATATGGAGTCACCCATTTCTGCTCTTTCCACTCTCTGAGCGTCTCCTCTGTCCCCCATGCCACTGCTCCTGCTGAGATGTGTCATTACTCATCTGAGCTACTGCAGTGACCTCTCAGCTGACCTCACTCTGACCCCTCCATTCCATTGCCTCCATTCCATTTTCTATACTTGGTTAAACTCAAATATGTTACAGTGCTCTCATTTAAAATGTCACTCACATGGCCTAAGGGTGACAGTGACTTCATGGCAGAGCAGAAATAGGCATCTTTTATTTGACTTCTGCTTATTTGAATCACTTGCCATGCCTTCCGTTGTGGCCCCCACTGCTAGGTCCTCCATCCTCCCACATTACTTGACAGGTCTTTCTTTACCACTGCCTTTCTGCGGAATCCTCTCAGGTTTTTATCTATGCCATGCTCTCTAAAAGAATGTCCTTCCCTGCATCTGTCTTTACCCTTACAGACAACATCCACTAGAATCCAGTGCTGTTCTCCAAGTGCCATTCTACCTTCTGTCTACTTTTCTTAAGTCTTTTAATACATGCCATTATAATTATTTACTTACTATTTTATCTTCTCTACTAATCAGCATATTTCAAAGATAGTGGTCTGTATCTTATTGTTTCTCTTTTACCTAAGATAGACTCTGGTAAAAGAAAAAAAATTTCAGTCAACAATGAACACCTGGATAGGTTGATGTGTGAATGGATGTGTCTATTTCTTCTTAACATGCTAGTATTTTCCCTACAAGTCACTTTTTCTATAAAACAACTACATATTTTTACCACAAACATTCAAACAAAACTGCAAAACTTCCTAAAACAGCATAATAATCTCACATACCCAGCTATGATTCCTATTCTTCTCAATGCAAACATTTCTTAAGGACAATCTTGAGTATTATGTTTCTATGTATACAATTCTATGTATTTTACATAGAATTAATGTTTCTATAGTATACAATTCTGTGTATTTTACATAGAATTGAGGTGCTAATTATGCTTTTATGTTCACTTTTACCTGAAGTATTAAATAATTTATTGTATTGCAGTCATTATTATAAATTATAATGCCTATTGCGTTGGCATCATGATATTTTAATTAAAACACGTATATAAAATTTGGTAAATAAGAGCAAATTTCTTTTGCTATAATCAGTAGAAAAGCTAATTAGATTCAAGCATGTATTTTAAAATGTTTCAAAACATCGTAATTTCTGAATTAATGAGAGTAAAATATTTTTGGCTAATTTTTTGAGCTAAAATAGAAATGTTTTTACACATCTATCCTTTGAGATTACAGGTAAATTTGAGGTGTGGCATACTTTCTAAACTACATTGCAGTCATTGTCTTCATTTTCTTCTTTCAGAAGGCACATTGTTCACTCTTACTGTCTGTTGTGTAACATGTGCAGACACATACAGGTTAAAGAAATACCAATTAAATAGTCAGTCCATTTTCCAGTTTAGTAAGCCAGAACCAAATGATGGTTGCATTACATTAGATGTGATCCAGATGTGGTATTTTTCAAATCTAGATAAGTTTGAAATATAAATGCATGATCATGCTCACAAAAGCATGTTTGATTTACTAGCTAATGTTTTACAGAAGATCTTTTTTTTAAAAGATTTATTTATTTATTTTGAAATATAGAATTAAAGAAAGGCAGAGGCAGAGAGAGAGAGAGAGGTCTTCCATCTGCTGGTTCACTCTCCAGATGACTGCAATGGCCAAAGCTGTGCCGATCCACAGCTAGGAGCTAGAGCTTCTTCCAGGTCTCCCACATGGGTGCAGGGGCCCAAGGACTTGGGCCATCTTCCACTGCTCTCACAGGTCATGGCAGAGAGCTGAATCGGAAGTGGAGCAACCAGAACTCAAACTGGTGTCCATTTGGGATGCTGGCACAGCAGGTGGCAGCTTTACCTGGCACACCACAGCGCTGGCCCCAATAAATCATTTTTAAAACAGATTTATTTATGGTTGTGTGATGCTTTAAGGTCTTTTTTTTAAGTTAGCCTTAGAGAGGGAGAAACAGAAAGGGAGAGATCTTCCATCCACTGATTCACCCCTCAGATAGCTGCAATGGCCAGGTCTGGGCCAGGTGGAAGCCAGGATCCAGCTTCCACTGCTTTTCCCAGGTCATCAGCAGGGAGCAAGATTGAAGTGGCGCCTATATGGAATGCTGACTCACAGTGGGTGGCTTTAGCCACTAGGCCACAATACTGGCCAATTTAAGGCCTTGGCCAAATTTTGATCCAAACTTAAGATGCCTTAACCTATTAACATGGCCGTTATAAGAATAGAGTATGTAACTGTATCTTAATGAAATTAAAATTAATAAGTATTCTTTCACTTAGAAAAAAAAGAAAGAAAGAGGGAGAGGGAGAGGCGGGGAGAGAGAAAGACAGAGATCTTTCTTCCACGTGATGGTGCACTCCCCAAATAAGCTTAACAGCCAGGGGTAAGCCAAGCAAATCCAAGAGCTGAGAACTCCATCCAGGTCTCCCACATGGGTACAGGGGCTCAAATACTTGGGCCATCATCTGCTGCCTCCCGAGGTGCATTAGCAGGAAGCTGGAAGTGAAGCACAGGGTATTAAAGCCTCCAAACAGGCACTCCGAGGGTATTCCTAGTGATGGCTTAACCGCTTGCACCACAGTGCCTGCTCACCTCCAGGTAAACTGTTGATATATTTTATTCAAAAGAAAACTGAACTGGAGTGGACACAAACATCTGAATAAATGATTGTAACACTGGCTTTCCAACCATAAGGTACTAAGGCTGTATAAAGAGTTCTATATTGTACCTGAAGGGATTTAACATTAATAGATATATTTATTTCAAAAACAAATGCTATAAGATTAGATTTTGAATGTTTTCACCATCAGGAAATGGTTAAAGTTTGAGGCTATAGATGTACGTATCCTGATTAGATAATGCACAATACATCAGAACATCATATGGCTCACCATAATTAAGTACCATTTTTACATCTGTTAACCTCAATCTGAATGTGTAACTTTGATCAACACAGGTATGTGACCAATATGGGTATCCTTCATAGAACATAAGTAATAGTGACATTTAAATAAATGAAAGTTTTGGATTAAGTTTAGCAGTTCAACATTTCTTTTAAAAACAAAGAAACAAACACAATCTATAAGAAACTTACAGTAGGCAAACTTTAAATTGTGGCATTTCTTTAACATTAATGGTTGTATAAGAGGCTGATGGCTGGTGGTATATGCTGAAGGAGACAGTAAGGATATTTGATTTAAGTTCCTATGATATGCTTTCAAGAATCATGGAAATTAATGGCCATTATAGCAAGTTACAGATACATATGTTTTCAAAATTAATTTAGCAGTCATTAAATATTTTTTTCTCATTTATTTCTACATGTGTTCTTTAATATAAAGATGGGGCTGGGCCAGCGCTGGGCCTCATTTGGCTAATCCTCTGCCTGCGGTGCCAGCATCCCATATGGGCGCTGAGTTCTAGTCCCGGTTGCTCCTCTTCCAGTCCAGCTTTCTGCTGTGGCCTGGGAGGGCAGTGGAGGATGGTCCAAGTGCTTGGGCCCCTGCACCAGCATGGGAGACCAGGAGGAAACACCTGGCTCCTGGCTTTGGATCGGCGCAGCCCCGACCATGGCCACCATTTGTGGGGTGAACCAACGGAGGGAAGACCTTTCTCTCTCTCTCTCTTTCTCACTGTCTATAACTCTACCTGTCAAATAAATAAAATAAAATAAAAATATGGGGCTAAGGTGAATATTTAAAAATCTGAGAGCTGAAAATTAAAAAAAAAAATAAGATAAATGGTAAAGGTAATAAAAGTAATGGTAACTGTCTCTTCCTGTCATGAAAACTGATAGAAAATTCCCATTGTTCTTAAGTTTTCTTGTGCTTATAGTTATCATATATATTTGTTGGAAGGTAAAATTCTGTTAGTTTAACAAAGTAGCAAAAAAAGGTTGATGTTTAAAATATACTGCTGAGTTAGCAAAAGTTTACTTTAATCATTAATTATTTATTTCTTTGCTTAAAAAATATCATCATATTGAAGTACAAAAAGTTTTTTCCCAAGGGCAGTCTGCTTTCTTAAACAACAATACGTTCCAGTTCTTACTATTGGTAACATATATTTAGTTACAATATGTTCATATAGTAAACAAAAATTGATTTGTGTGATTGGAGGTAAAGTGAATATTTAATAAATTTGAGATAAAGAATATTTATCATCATGAGAAAGAAAGATTTGAAAATAATATGATTGGTAATATAAAATAAATCAAGATGAATACCAGGTAATATTGTATTGTTTCACTGTAATCAGCAATGGGAAAAAATCTGAATTTTAGGTAGCAACATGGAAAAATGATATATTGTTTTCTGTGCAAATAGCCAAATAGATTAAAAGTAAAACACTTTATTAAGTTTCTTGTACAGTTGCAGAATGTAAAGTATTATTAATCTCCTCTATCATTACTCAGTTTCTATAGCAACTTGTGAAATTTTATGCTTCAGAGAAATTCTCCAATGTTTATTTGTATTGTCAGTAAAAAAAAAAAAGAAAGAAAATAGATCTAAGGTTTGTAGAAATCAGGGTCTTTTAAAAGATATTTTTCAGTTACACATTTTGAATTAAAAAAAAAAATGGCGTTAAAGCCAACAAGATCCACAGAATGGATGCTGAAACTTATGGGTAACAAAGAGTATTTGCATAGTCTTAGTGTTTCCTTGAAGGCATTTATTAACTATGGAGTGAAACACAGAAGGCATCAACTAAACTAAATAATTAATATTAAGGTCACCAGTAATAAAACATAGCAGCACCTTTTACCCCTCGACATAATGCACTGAGAAGTGCATATCCCTTCTGGTATTTGGTTGTCAAAGTGCAAACCCTCAATCTAGTCATAAAAAAACTTCAGACAAACCCAAGCTGAAGGGCATTTTACAAAATGGCTGATTTGTATTCTTCCAAAGTGTCAGATCCCCTTACTCCCTGAGCCTGAGGACTAGGGGTACATGAGAACTAAATGCAAAGTGGGATCCTGAATCAGATCCCAGTCAGAATAAGGAAATTAGTGGAAAAAGTGGCAAAATCCCAGGTCTTGAATTCAATTAATAGTGTGGACCATTGTTACTTTCTCTTGATAATTATTCTGTGATTGTGTAAGATATGACTGTCAGGAAATGCTGGTTAAAGAGTGTACATGAAAAAGCTCTGTACTATTGCAAAAATTCTTCTGTAATTCTAAATTTGCTCTTTAAAAATTACATTAACACTATTGTTTAATATATATTTATATGGACAGGCACTTGTAAAGGTTTCACTTTTTATTAAATCTTAAATCAGTGATATCATACTTTCTATTTACTTATATTCACAGACTTAGTACTCCACTATATATAGTGTTCAACAAGTAAACAGTACAATGACCACTGCTTCACAGGAATATAGCTAAGGGCTGTAACCAATAATCAATCATAAGATGTCAATTTTACTTTTATACATTCAGGGTTTTTTCCCGCTTTGGTACTCTATATATTAGTGGCCACAAATCAGAAAAAACATATGATATTTGTATTTTGGGGTATGGCTTATTTCACTAAGCATAATGGTCTCCAGTTGCATCTGGGATTTTGCTGCAAAAAAAAAAAAAAAAGGGAAAGAAAACCCTTTAGTATGAGATTTCTATCTGAAACTCCAATTTCATGCTGATATATTTCTAAAGCACAAACCTAATGATAGGTGTTTTGTCATCAGGAAGTAAAGAAATCTGAGGGTTCTTAAGGCTCTGGATGCTTTCTAGTCTTTTGAATATCCTGATGCCCAAGAAAATGATAGTGAGGTAATGGGAAGACTTCTTGCTTGTTCTACCCCAGTTGCTCCTATAGTAAAGGTACTGATTTCACAGCCTAATTGTCTAGTTTCTAGTACTAATTAATTATACTGATTATAGGATAGTATTTCTTCTCAAACCCTATAAGCAGTATGTTTCCCCTTTCTTGGTGCACAGCATATAATTACTAATTTTATATTAATTTCTGTATGCCTGTATTTGACTCAAGGATATCCTGTTGTGGTAGAATAAATCTGTAGGTTGTAAATAACTTTAAAATGTCTACATATTGACCATGTTTCAACTCTTTGAATCACTCATTTAAGCTTGAAATAACTAGCAGCTTTCTCTATTTTAATGTTCCACATATCATATAGTGTATTCTGCATGAAAACACCAACAAGGTACTGAATTGACAAACCAAGTGTGGACCTAGACAGGAGCAAATGGAACCCAGGGTTGAGACAGAGTAAATAGAACTGATAGACATGCTCTAGATAATCAGTCTGGACATAGCATGCAAAATGCTTCACAGCTCTCATTGTTCCTAAGAGCCATCTTATTACTCAAGGACCTGGTGTGGTCCTTTGCTCTAGCGGTTAAAACACATTATGATACACACATTCCATGTTGGTCACCTTGGTTTGATACCTAGCTCCAGACTGTAACTCCAGCTTCCTGCTAATACAAACCCTGAGAAGCAGGAGTGTTAGGTTAGGTAACTGGGCACCTGCCACCTAGGTTGGGAGACCTAGATTGAATTCCTAGGTCCCTGCTTCAGCCCTGCCAAGCTGTTGTGGGCATTTGGGGAGAGTGCCACTGAATAGGAGCTGTCCCTATCTCTTTCTCTGTCATCTCCAAAACAAATATTGTTGTAAACCCTGGTAACTTTTAATGTATGATGATACTTCAAAAATGCACTAAAAACAATTAAAATATGTTTATTTTGGTAAAAAAAATGAAATCTATACATGAATGTGTTTTCAAAAAGGTTGTTGAAATGCATGTTATGAAAAAAAGCCATGCATAGACTTCAGAAATTTTTCTGCATAAAAATAAATTTATTTTTAGTTTCATTTTTCCATGAATCTTTTGAAGTCCCCTTGTATCTCAGTGAACTTCACCTTGGTTGCCTCCCTTATATAACATTCTTTCCTGCTTCTTACAAATTAGCAAAATAGCCGTCAGCTCCACTAATGTATTTGCAGAATGCTGTTTGTTCCACAATAATTGATACACTGAAAGACACTAAAAATATCTGTCTTTTTCTATGAATATGTGTAACCAATATTATGTCCTTTTAATAACTTGCAGCGCTTTATTCACCCAATGCTATTTGTAACACTTTAGGAAATGTTAATAGAAGCAGCCCTCTGTTATTTTACTTCTCTGAAGATAGCAATTATGAAATTGTCCCTGAAGAATACCAAACCATACTTGTAACATGCAATTAAGATGCATCATCAGAAAAGGAAAAGTGCAGTTCACTTGACTGAGTTAAATCTCTCAAAATGAAAGAACGTGTCTTAATTCTTTTTGGATTCCTTTATAGCTTATATTCATAATTTTTTGTCTTTACAATAGAAGTACACATTCATAAAGGATTAAAACATCCCAGTTGCTTTGGAGAATGAAGGACCATAGTGTAAAAAAGCAAATGGAATTAAGCACACAAAACTAACAATGTTTTTCTTTAGCAATTTAGAAGAAAAAGAGGTCATTACTCACTGACTTTCTCTTTTATATACCTGCATCATGCACCCACATGTTCTTTAAACCTGGAGTCTGCAAGGTTGTTAAATAATAGGCACAGACACATAATAAAACCATTGTCTTAATCCCTGGAACTTGCGATTACTATGTATGTTCTACCTTGCCTGACCAAGAATGTGGGAAAGTAGTTTTCAAATGTTGTATATCCATGTATTGTTGTTTCAAAATATGCATTTTCATGAACCTTTTGAAGACCCTTCATATACATTTCAAAAAAAATTGCATCAAAATGAACTTAGCTTTTAATTCCATTTTAAATTCCATTTTAAAGCACCCTTGTGTAGGTGTGTGTGTGAGTGTATACTCACACACATGAATATAAATGTCTGGAGAATTAATAATGTGCTTCATCTTTTTGTCTTTTCAAAGAAATTACATTAGCCCTAAGTGACCCAAGGCACATATTTTCCTAATTAGAAAATTCTGTTCAGAAATAATGTAGACAGGGATAAAAAGGTGTCAGTTTCTATCATATAAATTAAAATTTAGAATCAAGAACCATTTTTTAAATATCTCTGGTTCAGTCATTTATTTCCACAGAAGAGATAGGCATATATTAGCATGCCCATTTCAAATACTGGAGAGAGTATGGGAGAACTGGAACTTTCACAGTCTGTTCACAGCAAGATAAGATACTGTAAGCACTTAGGTAGATTCTCACAAGAATTATATATATACTTTATATATATATATATATATATATATATATCCTATCACCTAGCCATTTAATTCCTAGTAATTTTTTAAAAGATTTTATTTATTTATTTATTTGAGAGAGAGAGTTAAGACAGAGAGAGGAAGAGACAGAGAAAAATGTCTTCCATCTGCTGGTTCCCTCCCCAAATGGCCAAAGCAGCCTGAGCTGGGCCAATCTGAAGCCAGGAGCCAGGAGCTTCTTCCAGGTATCCTAACCACTACTACTACTGTTACTACTGCTTTCCCATGCCATCAGCAGGGAGTTGGATTGTAGGTGGAGCAACTGGGACAAGAACTGGTGCTACAGGCAGAGGCTTAGCCTACTATGCCAAAGTGCCAGACCCCTCTGTATTTTTTTTTTCAAAAAGAATAAAAGCATACTTCACTACATTTATTTATTCGCTCCAATTGTATGCCAAGAAATATGCTAAAAGCTGAGAGACTCATCTAACTGTGTTTTTACTTATTTTTAAATTTTTAATTTTAAAATTATTTGCGTATTTGAAAAGGAGAGAGAAAAAGAGCTAGTGCTAGCTCTGTTTCTTTCATCCACTGACTCACTCCTTGAATGCCTGCAGTGGTTGGAGCTGAGCCAAGCCAAATCCAGGAGCCCAGAGCTCATTCTGGGTCTCCCACATAGCAGGCAGGGGACCCAAGTATTTGGGACATTACCTGCTGCTTCCAAGTGTGCACATTAGCAAGAAACTAGAATCAAAAGCACAGTTTGAATTTGAACTGAGGCACTCAGATGTAGGATGCAGCTGCCCCAAGAGGCATCTTAACTGCTGCCCTAAATGTTTGCCCCTGGTTAGTTTTATTTAATGTTCGTTAGAGGTGTAGGCATCATTGTGCAACAAGCTAAGGCAGCATTGCTTGGGGCATCTTCTGCCTGTGTCCGAGTGCAGGTTTGCTTTATAGCTCCTCCGTACTTCATCCAGCTTTCTGCTAATGCACATCTGGAGAGGCAGCAGATTATGACCTATAGGCTTAGATTCCTGCCAGCCAGGTGGGAAACCTGGAAGGAGTTCTGAGTTCTTGACTTTGGCCTGGCTCAGCCTCAGTGATAAACAGGCATTTGGGGAATGAACCAGCAAATGAATTCTCTCTCTCTCTCTCCCTCCCTCTCTCTTCCTCCCTCTCCCCCCCCCCCCCCCCGTCTCTCCCTCTCATCCTCTCTCTTTCTCTCTGTGTGTCTTTCAAATATGAAAAAAACAAGGAAAAAATTTTAGAATGTTAATTAGATCTTTTAATTGTAAGACAATAACTAAAACATCCATTAACAAGTGAATGCACAAAAAGATATGGTACTTTATATCCATACAATAGAATAAATCTGAGCAATTAAAAAGAATAAACTATTGAAATATATAATAACCGATTAGTCTCAAAAGAATTACACTAAGAAAAGCTAGACAAAAGGCTGTAGACTGTATTAGCCTGACCATATTCAATTCCAGAAAATGCTAACTGAAATAGAGTATTAGCCTGGTTATCAGTAATTGCCTGGTAATAGAATGGGTAGAGGAGTAGAAATACTACAAAGATGGGGCCTGTGTTGTGGCATACTGGGTAAAGCTGCTACCTGCAATGCTGATTTCCCATATGGGTGCTAGCTCAAGTTCCAGCTAGCACTTCCAATTCAGCTCTGTGCTAATATGCCCAGGAAACAGTAGAAGATGGCCCAAATACTTAGGGTCCTGCAACAACATGAGTGACCCAAAAGAAGCTCCTGGCTCCAGGCTTTGGAGTGGCCCAGTTGCAATTGTTGTGGCCATTTGGGAAGTGACCCAGCAGATGGAAGATTTCTCTCTTTGCCTCTTCCCTTCTCTCTGTATAACTCTGCCTTTCAACCTTTCAAATAAGGAAATAAATCAGAGAAAGAGAAAGAGAGAAAGAAAGAGAGAAAGAAAGAGAGAGAAAGAAGAAAAGGAAGGAAATACAGAGGCAGAAAACATTTGTAAAATGATGTGTTTGTTCATTATCTTGACTGGGAAGATAATTTCAGGGGCATATACATTTATAAAATCCTATGAAATTGTACATTTTGAATATTTGCTTTTTACTGAATGTTAACTGTATTTCAAGTAGCTGCTTTCAAAAGTCCAGAGAGATGCACAGTTAATTACCAAAAAAGCAATGAAGAGAAACCAGTCTCTGCCTTTTTTGCACCATTTGTTCTACTCTGCATGGTCTAGATTTTAAATTAAATGATCCTGCCAAATATGTGTTTTGAGTGGATTGAATTTTTAAATATTACTAGAAAGGAGAACCATCTTCGTTATACAGACTCCAAAACACAGCAAAATTGACCCTCTTTCCTATATAGTGAGTTGCTACATAATGGTGACTTTATCAGATGCTGAGCTTATAAGCTTTTGCAGAATGGGGTGAAGGAACACAATGTCTGTATTTCTGGTTTAGTAGTTTTTTGCCTGATTAATTCCCTCTAGCCTTTTTGATCATTTAGATTGCCAATAGTTCAGGTGTTTGACCTGACAAGGTATGCATTTATTAGGGGACTTTCATAAATGTGACTATTTTTATAATGAGATACACACAGTTGAGATATAGCTGCACTAAAGAAGTTCATTGTAAATGGAATTTATCAGTTTAAGAAACGCATAATCAAAAACAAGGTATCAAGACTTTGTACAACCTGCATAGCTATTCAAAGACATCATCTGAAACTGAGAGGGCGTACTCCAAATATCCAGGTAATGTTTTAATTAATATTTATTTTTACTTACTTGAAAGGCAGAGAAAGACTGAGACAAACAGAGATCTTCTGTCTGCAGAATCACTTCTCAAATGCTTGCAATGTTTAGGGCTAGGGCAGGCTGAAGCCAGAAACCTGGAACTCAACTGGGGTCTCTCCCTGGGCAGCAAGGATCCAAGTTCTTGAGACTCCACCTGCTGCCTCTCAGGGTGCACAGCAGCAGGAAAATGAACAGCAAGCAAAACTAGGACTAGAGCCCAGACACTGGCCGGCGCCGCGGCTCACTAGGCTAATCCTCCGTCTTGTGGTGCCGGCCGGGTTCTAGTCCCGGTCGGGGCGCCGGGTTCTAGTTCTGGTTGCTCCTCTTCCAGGCCAGCTCTCTGCTGTGGCCCGGGAGTGCAATGGATGATGGCCCAAGTCCTTGGGCCCTGCACCCCATGGGAGACCAGGAGAAGCACCTGGCTCCTGCCATCAGATCAGCGCGGTGCCATTGGAGGTTGAACCAACGGCAAAGGAAGACCTTTCTCTCTCTCTCTCTCTCTCTGTCTACATCCACTCTGCCTGTCAAAAAAAACAACAAACCACCCAGACACTCTAATAGTGGATGCAGGCAAGAGGCATCTTAAACACTGTGCCGGATTCCTGCCCTCCAGGTAATGTTTTAGAGTCTGTTATATTAACTAGTGAGAAAGTAGTAAATCTACTGAATCTAGCACATGAAATTAGCATAATAATTAAAGGATGACCTTACTGTAGGTCACAAAAATTGTTTAATCTCTTATTCATCTGTGCATATCAAGGAAGAAAGTAGCCCCTAGGGACACTAGTAAACTGGGATCTATCAAAGCATCTGTGCTACGTGAAAAGAACAGAGTTAATTATCTTTTTAGTTTATCACTTTTTTGATGCAGTGAAAGTTAACATGATTTATTTTTTCTCTTCAGAAGGCTTATATGTGAAAAAAACAAAAATTACATAAAAGTTTCTATCTGAAAGATAAATATCTCTGTCTTTTATTAAGAGTCATTGTTCTGCACAAAAGGTGATAGCATTAGGCTATTTTTATTTCAAAGACTGAAATATATCCTATAGCTTCAGCCATTTTTAGTAGTATTAGCTCCATCTCCTATTACGTCAACCTAAAGCTTTATCTCTGCTTTAGAGTGAATATCAAAGTGTGTTATTTGGTTTCTAAACTTGTAACAGAGCTTCTGGTTGAAGTGAGATGACTAAGTTCTCTATGCCCAGACAATGAAGGACATTGTACAAACCAAAATTAAGTACAGATAGTTTCCTGTTGAATCTTCCAAAAGTATAAAGGGATTTGCATTTGGATTCTAGAGCCAAAATTGGAAAAGGATGTTTTTACCTCAGTACAACATGGAAGAAAAAATCCCAGATAGAAAAAATTCCATCTCTCTCCTCCACAAAGACTCATGATAGCGTCTCTTAAGCTATAAATTTTCAAGAGTTCATTTCTACTCCAGAGATTTGGGATATTTTTTCTAGCTGGCTTATGCAAGTTTCTCTGAAGAGGGGAACATGGTTTTTAGTTTTTATTTAAAATTATTTACTGTTTTTAATGGAGAGGAGGAATGCCACTTCTGATTAGGAAATGGATGAGGCATTTTGTGCTGAATTTCAATATTGCTTTTAGCATCTACAGATAATTTAAATAATTGATTTGTGTATTATTTGTCATCTGTCTACCACAATAAGTTGTATGCCACATGAGGGTTGTTTGTCATTTGTATTCCTAGTGCCCAAGCATGGGGCCTGACTCATAATAGAAGTTCCCTAAATACTTGTGTATTAAAGAGTGAATTAATGAAATTAATGAACAAAATACACATTTTAGGATTTAAATAGTAGACTTCTTAGAGATCAATGCCAACAAAACTTTCAAATGTGTAGACCCAGAAAGTTGAGTCAGCCATTGAGAAAGAGACCCTGGGTACTTTCAGCTAAACAAATTAAGGAAAGTTAAAATGATACAATATTCTTAAAATTTTAACCTCAGAAATATATTTTGGGATAGGGAAAATATAGTATAAAAGTGAAGAGGTGGACATAGGAAACATAGGTACAGACTATGAATTTTGGATTATTTATAAATGAATTATATATTTTTGAGAATTCCAGATCAACTTTCCCCAGAACTCAGAATGAGTAGGCAGTCCCTTTTCTGTACCAGTGAGTCATATCTTCTAAAGGAGTACAAGTAATTGTGAAATTAGCCCATGCCAAAGCAAAGACACTCTGGCAAAAAAAAAAAAAAAAAAAAAATGACCTAAATGAAAGATCTCTGCGAGTGAGATCCCAGTGGAAAGAACAGGTCATCAAAGAAGGAGGTACCTTTCTCTGAAGGGAGGAGAAAACTTCCACTTTGACTATGACCTTGTCTAAATATGATCAGAGTCGGCGAACTCAAAAGGTTTCCATAGCCTTGGCAACTCATGACAAGAGTCTAGGGTGATTACTGAGGCCATAAACAAGCGTGTCAATTTGTTAAGTCAACAATAGGAGTCACTGTGCACTTACTCCTCATATAGGATCTCTGTCCTTAATGTGCTGTACTTTGTGATTTAATGCTATAACTAGTACTCAAACAGTATTTTTCACTTTGTGTTTCTGTGTGGGAACAAACTGTTGAAATCTTTACTTAATATATACCAAACTGATCTTCTGTATATAAAGAGAATTGAAAATGTATCTTGATGTGAATGGAAGGGGAGAGGGAGCGGGAGAGGGGAGGGTTGTAGGTGGGAGGGAAGTTATGTGAGGCGGAAGCTATTGTAATCCAAAAGCTGTACTTTGGAAATTTATATTCATTAAATAAAAGTTTTAAAAAAAAGAAATTAGCCCATGCCAAACAGATATTTAACAGCACACATAAACATACAATGTCAAACACATGTGCTTTAAATGTTCTGTCATTTTTCACCTATCCAAATAGGAAATCAAGACATAAGTGTTTATGGTAAATATTCTCATCTCAAACTGGGATAAGCCTGATATGGTCAGGGTTAGAATAGGCAGTTTCTTTCCACCTGGGATCATGGATAGGATGTCACTGTACCACAAACAGTGGAGACAACAGAGCTGAGATCTGAAGAGAAACCAATGTTGGAAAATCACAAAGAGCCCAAGAGAGGTTTACCTGAAAGAACCAGAAATCGTCTGAAAGCCCAGGAATCTAAAAGCCCGAGAGATGTGAAAACAAGTAGCAGAGTTAGAGAAGAGCAGGTGATTGTCTAGCCAAAAAAAAAAAAAAAAAAAATTTTGGAGACAGGAAAAGAGATTTTTTCGGAGGCAGGCATTTCAGTGAGCAAAAATATGAGATGAACAGTTTCCATCAGCAGCAGCTTGATAGAAAGACTAGCCTTGGGAAACTCTGTGAAGCAGACGACTGTTCTCATTAGTGTCTTCCCCCTCTGGCTCTCTCATCTGTGTCTGGATTCTTCATACATCATCATCATCATCGTTTCTCCAAGAATGGTTCTTGGATCCTAATATGATCCATCAAAATCACTTTCATGTTTATTAAAACAATGAGTCTTCCCAGCTGCTCACTCCAGGTGTAATGAATGAGAACAGGTGTAGGTGGGGTCCAAGATTCAATGATTTTTATCATTCCTAGAAGAGTTGTACTCTCTAAAGCTGGGAAGTCCTAGATCCACATTTTGTGCTAGTGTCCTTAGCCCATCCCCATCACTTAGAACCAGCTTGGATCCTGCTCTCCTACACAGAAATTTCCCTGAGGAAAATTTTTCTTGCTTCCTAAACCAGAGGATCAACATATTTCTATGCATATCCTGAACTCTTCTCCTTTATGAATTGGAGAAGTAATAGTCTTGTTTTGTCAAAATTGTCTGTGGAAAATCCCCCACTCTCTTAATATTTTAACTGTTCATACTTTTCTTGGTTAGAATTTAAACAGAGAAAAGTAAAGCAGTGGGTACCAATGAGGATATGTTTTGAACAAGGTGAGCATTTCTATGTGTCTCAAAACACAGTGTGTAGGTGGCTACTAACTGCTGTGCAAAGATCTAACCTTGAATATAGCAGGGCAGGTGGAGTGTTCAGAATACTAAAGACAAAATAGAACCTGCAGCTTTTCCTTACAGATGATGTACTTTTCTAAGTTATGCAAGGTCTAGTGAGACATTCTATTTAGTTTGTAGCATTTCAGTGCCTGTTGGGAGAAATTGAAATAGAGTTTATACATGGCACCCACAGAGTCTTAAAAAATGTATGCTATGTACATGGTAATATCAGTACTGTCACAGACCCTGTAGAGAGTGAAAGCCTTAAGGAATAATACAAATAACAATTAGGAGGAATTTCAGTGATGGACAGACCAAGCAATTCCTTTCCTACTCTCTGCAAGTCTAAGAAGGCTTCAGGAAACACTTCATGAATTTAACAGCAGGCCTGCCTGGGGAGAGGCGGCTACTTCAGTGTTAGCATGTCAAGCATTTCAGTTTCTAATTAATATAAAAATATCTGGCATAGTTTTCAAATGATGCATCAGAAGAAGGGATCATGCTCTTTTGAGTTCCAAATGACAGGGAAAAGTGAAACTATTTCAGAAAGATGGGGAAATCCTGCTCTGTAGAATCTCATCATTTTATGAAAGCTTACGGATGCTGTCATTCATGTTACTATACCATAGAATTTTCCTAATGTAGCAAATAGAAGACCAAGCAGGCCTCTAGGGCTATATGTCTAAACAGCCAATGGGTAATTACTGGGGACCTTTAAGGCACAAGCAAGGAAAATTGGAGGCTATTAATAAGCTATAGTTGAAAATGTGATAGAGCAAAGCACTATTTACATTTGCTAAATGGAATGAAATGAATGGTTTCTGAAAAAGGAAAGAGAAACTCATGTACCTAATTTGTTTTTAGACCTAGGCAGCTCGTGTTAAATGGCAGCTTCAGTGAGAAAGCAATCTGGGCAAAAACACTGATGCGCAACAGGATCCAAGACAGATCTTCTCATCCTTCTGTGAAGCTTTTCTGTTAGCTTCCTCTTCCCTGATGGAGTAGGGACCTTGTCTTTGGTATCAAGGAAATATGTGATACTTCTAAGCCTGAATTTGCTACCATTTGCTCTGGGAGCCTAAGTCAGTCCCCTTTTCTGTCAGTCATTTTCTTTATTGGTAAGTATGGATCATAAGGGTACTAGCGTAGATACGGGGAAGAATGAACACTACACACTAGACGCTTCAGATAGGGCCTCAGCTCTGAACCAAAGATGGGAAAGAAAGATGTTTCTTTCCCCCTACAACTCAAGCACATCAAGAACCTTGCAACATTATTTTAAGACATAGGTACACATGCTCTCAGACGACACAGTGATTTCTGAGGTTAGGAAGTTTTGTGTTCTTTATCTGTATCTAACCAACCCTCAATTTAGTACCCAGCATATATTTGAGACACCATATATATATATATATATATATATATATTTTTAAGATCTATTTATTTGAAAGCCAGAGTTACACAGAGAGAGGAGAGGGAGAGGGAGAGAGGTCTTCCATCCAATGGTTCATTCCCCAGATGGCCACAATGGCTGGAGCTGTGCTGATCTGAAGTCAGGAGCCAGGAGCTTCCTCCAGGTCTCCCACAGAGGTGCAGGGGCCCAAGGACTTGGGCCATCTTCTACTGCCTTCCCAGGTCACAGCAGAGAGCTGTATAAGAAGTAGAGCAGCGGAGTCTCGAATCAGCGCCCACATGGGATGCTGGCACCTCAGGCCAGGGCATTAACCTACTGTGCCACAGCGCCAGCCCCGACACCATATATTTGTGTGTGTGTGTGTGTGTGTGTGTGTTCGTTTTCTGGGGTTATGGGTGAGCCTAACTCAAGTCTGAAGCAGCCAGCCAGACAAAAGCCATGGGCCTGCTTCTTGGAAGGTCTGAAATGTGGATGTAATCCAGTAAAAAAAGGGTCCTGCTGCTATTTCCAAGTTTCCCACCTTTTCTAACTGCAAGTTAAATGGTAACCTTACAAAGGGTCTCTTCTGCTTCCTAGATGGATTTTGTTGTTTCAAGGTGGAAGAACATACCCTCATAGCAACTCATACAGGTTAATGGTGCTAGGTCTTAGTTGTAGCACTGTCTTGCAGTGATTTTTTTTTTTTTTTACAAGTTATTTGACCTCAACTGTTCTTGAAATTCCTATACAGTATGGACACGGAGGAGAAGTGGTTGATGTTCCTAATTCTGGCAGTGATTTTGGGTGAAAGGTGGCCACATCAGAAGTTATTAGGAGGCCAGATTTTGTGGATAGACCTTAACACTTTGATCCTAACTTGGCAATTTGCTAGTTTTGTCATCTTGAATGAGGTTCTGTTTTCTCCTGTATAAGTTAGGATAATGATACCTACCACAGTGAATGTTGATGTTGCTTGTCATAGCGTCTGGTGGACACCTTCCCAAGAACAGTAGATTGAAGGCATTTGTTTATGATATATTTAACTACCTGTAGACCAGGCACTATTCTAGGTGTTGGGATAAATCACTGATTAACACAAAGAAAAAGTCCAATTATTATAGAGCAATATTTTTACTTTCTTTTAATTTTTACCATCTTCTTGAAAGGCAGAGTAAGAGAGAGACAGAGACAGAGACAAAGAAAGCAAGCACTACCGTCCTCTGGTCTACTTCTCAAATACCCACAATAGCCAGGTCCAAACCAAACTGAGGCCAGGAAGCCAGAATTCCTCCTAACATAGGTGACTAGGGCTCGAGCAGTTAGGCCTTGATCTGCCTTCCCAGCATGTTTTAGCTGAAAGCTGTGCCAGAAGCGGAGCAACTGGGACTCAGACCAGCACTCTGATGGGGGATGCAGGCATTGCAATTGAAGACTTAACTTGATGCACCACAGTGCTAGCTTCTCATGGGACAACTTGAATGAAAATTCTGTTCTTTAATATAAAAAAAAGTATACTTCGTAGATTCAATTCTGTCTTCAAAACCTCTAGTTGTACTAAGAAAGAGCTTAGTGTAAGATCAAGTATAAATTATAGTTATAATTTATTGTGAGATGGTCATCAAGCCTTTGGTAAACTTTCAAAGGGAAAAGTATAGTAAGTATAGTTGAAATTGTTTAAAACTTGTAAATGCAGAAAAGAGGTTGTAATCATATTAATTAAGAATAAAAATCTTTGTTTTTGAAAAATATAAATGAATCTGTAACTGCTAACATACAAAAATATATCCCCAAATAAGTTTGGTATGAGTAAAGATTTTTTGTTTTCAAATATGAGATTAGTAATCTTTTTAAAAATAACAAAATTGGGTCAGGCTTCTGGTGCCGCAGTAAAGTCCTAGCTTGGTGTTGCTGCCCCTCATACTGGAATGCCTAGTTCAAGTTCTGGCTCCTCCACTTCTGATCCAGCTTTCTGCTGATGGGCATCTTCAGTGGCAGCAGATGACGGTTCAAGTACACAGGTCCCTATCACTGACATGGGAGACCCAAATTGAGTTTCAAGTTCCAGGCTTTACCCTGACTCAACCCTGTCTATTGCAGACATTTGAGGAGTGAACCAGCAGATGGAAGATCTGTGTGTATGTGTGTTTCTCTGCCTTTCAAATAAAATAAAATTAAAAAATAAAATTTTAAGATCATCATATGTCACAAATGATTTTTAAGTAGAATTCATTCCATTTATTAAGCTTACCTTCAGACAGTACATCAGTGTACAGAATATACCAAAAGAAGTGATTTTTAAGGTTCATGGGTCAAAAATTGGACCTTTTTTTCTTGTGGGACATTATTCTATAAACACAAATAAAATGGGTCAAATAATAGGCATATCAAAATAACATGTTTTCTAAGCAGGAGAATACAAATGCATTAAACATAGTGATATCTGTGAAAATGGGTGAATGTCTTAAGATTTGTCCAGCAAAATGGAAAATTCTGGATTACATAAAAATATGTACAGTGGCCCATGTAGACTTATTGTGATATTTATGGTACTGTGGAAGCTGGAGACAGTGTGTTATAGAATTATTCTCTATCTGCTCTACTGATGGAGCCAGATGGTCATAGTTCATGATTTCTCATGTGTGTAGTATACAGTTGTGAAGCAAAATGTAGCACTGAGGAAGGGCTGGGGTGTGGAAGCTGGCTGGTAATGAGAAGCAAGCATCTGCTTCCTGCCAACACCTCCCACCACATAATTCCCCAAAACTCTTTGAGTTCATAGTTCACTCTTCAAATATGTGTGCCTACCATGGGGTAAAAGCCCCATTTGAAGCACTTTATGTGGTGTGTGCTGGAGAGTGTGAGATTGTAGAGCCGGCTCTCAGGAAGCCCACATAGGTCTGAAAAGGGGAAAGGGGCTCTGTAAAATTGGGCAGCATGTGGATATTAAGGAGTTAAACTTTACTAGTGTGAGAGGAGAGGAGAGGAACTCTGGGCCTGGAAACTGGCAAAATTCCCCTGGGGTACTGAGTGTGGCAGACAGGAAGCAGTAGCAAAGGAACAGACAGGAAACAGATTAATAGGGGGTGACAAAGATGCAGAGACAATAGGGAAAGGAGTGGGAGGAATTTGAGAGTCAATTGAATTTTTGTGGCAGAATAATTGCCAAGAAATGGAAGTGCAGTGCAGAAGTGACAATTATATTACTAGAAGACATTTGTAGTAAGAATAAGTTAGAGAAATTTTGTCTTATTATGCAAATTTTGTCCCCTTCCATCCCCTTTTACCCAAAAAATAGTGAATGCCTTCCCAGTGAGTTAAGAACATTGGGTTTGTACTAAAAAGGTTTCTTTTTGTGTATCCTGGTTCCAAGGCTTTTGAGTTATGTTACTTTGGGCAGATTATTCCTTCTTGTGAACTGAAGATTCATCCACCTACTCTTATCTCAGTTAGGATTGTTTTGAGGGTAAATCAAACAGATAAGGTGAATTTGCTTTCTAGATCCTGGGATGGATTATGCAAATAGAAGAGTTTTTATTATAGGATGAAATCAAGTAAAATGAAGAATCAGGCCAAGTACCTGCATGCTGTACCCGACCAAAGGAAGCAAATAATAAAAAGGAAAAGATCTGCTGAAAGTTTATCAATGAAGTGTCTATTCTTGTATCTTTATTCAAGAGCTAATTATATAGTCTAAAAGTCTCTCTAGAGAAAGGAAAGAGGGATTCATGTCTACTTACTAATTCATTGTCATCAGGGTGCAGTTTTTTGTGACAGTATAGAAAAGTAACCCAATAACATGGTTTACTAGTTCTGGCTCTACACTTACAGCCTCAATAAACTCTACAGATTCTTTCTTACTCTCTCAATTGGGGATAATAATAGCTCAGGGCTGTTGTAAGGGTCAGCAGATTATCCTTGTGATTTGAAGGAAGATAAGAATTGCAAGTATAAAAGAGTTAAAAGGACATTCAGTTTCCACTTTTTTCTTTATACAGGTAGAACATAGAACTCTTACCTCATGTGTATCCTTTAGTCCAGAATGTGCCTTAATCGATGGAAGCCAGAGACACTCACCACTTCTCTAGGAAAATGAATGGAGTTTACAAACTCATGCCTGACCTTCTGTCACCAGGAACAGCAATCGTTTAAGAACTGCCTGTCATGAGGGTGGCATCTATCTGGGTCTGGGGTTAACTAACAAATGAAAAGGAATACCTCAGGTTTCTGTTTCTCACATTCCACTGTGGGAGCTAGGCCAGCCATTTTTAAACATAAGTAATTAAATACTATATTACTAAGTACATGTGTTCTATGGAGGAAAATAAAGCAAGACAAAGGGAAGGCTGGATGTAGGGGATATCAGCTACTTCCTTTTAGGTGCTCTGTGTTAGTTGTCACAGATCAGGGAGAACATATGATATTTGTCCCTTTGGGACTGGCTTATTTCACTAAGTATGATTTTTTAAAAATATTTATTTATTTGAAAGTTAGAGTTACACAGAGAAGAAAGGAGAGGCAGAGAGAGAAAGAGAGAGAGAGAGAGAGAGAGAGAGATCTGCTGGTTCACTCCCCAATTGTCCTCAACGGCTGGCTGTGCTGATCCAAAGCCAGAGGCCAGGAGCTTCTTCTGGGTCTCCCATGTGGGTCCAGTGGCCCAAGGGCTTGGGTCATATTCTACTGCTTTCCCAGGCCATAGCAGAGGGCTGGATTGGAAGTGGAGTAGCCAGGACTCAAACCAGCACCCAGATGAGATGCCGGCACTGCAGGTGGGGGCTTTACCTGCTACGCCACCGCAACAGCCTCATAAATATGATATTTTCCAGATTCATCCATTTAGCTGTAAATGTTTTTTTTTTTAAACCACTGAGTAGTAATTCCATAGAGTACATATCCCATAATTTCTTTATCCAGTCTTCCGTTGATGGGCATTTAGGTTGATTCCAGGTCTTGGCTATTGTGAATTAAGCTGCAATAAACATAGAGGTGCAGATGACTCCTTTATTTTGCTGATTTTATTTCCTTTTGGTAAATTCCGAGGAGTGGGATGGCTGGGTCGTATGATAGGTCTATATTTCAGATTTCTGAGGTATCTCTAAACTGTCTTCCATAGTAGCTTTACCAGTTTGCATTCCCACCAACAGTGGATTAGTGTACCATTTTTCCCACATCCTTGCCAGCATCTGTTGTTTGTTGATTTCTGTATGTAAGCCATTCTAACTGGGGTGAAGTGAAACCTCATTGTGGTTTTGATTTGCATCTACCTGATGGCTAGTGATCCTGGGCATTTTTTCATGTGTCTGTAGGCCATTTGGATTTCCTTTTTTGAGAAATGTCTAAGTCCTTTGCCTACTTCTTGACTGGATTGTTTGCTTTACTATTGTTGAGTTTTTTTGATCGCTTTATATATTCTGGTTATTAATCCTTTATCAGTTGCATGGTTTGCAAATAACTTCTCCCATTCTATTATTGTTATTAATTTTAAGCTGCATCTATACTGCAGTATCCCTTGAATGTGTGTGAGTGGTGGGAGCTTGGAGTGGCCCAGGTTTGTTCATCTGCTTATTAATGGTGATGATTGGTGTGTGAAAAACAGAACTCCTGTTATGTTAGGATGAGTACTCAGAGAAGCAGGTTAGGAGGCTTAATATATTGAATCATGCTTTTATATATAAATATCCCCTTAAATGATATTTCATTTTTATTTCACTTTTCACCTAAAAACCTCAGTACAAATGGTTAAATAGAGCAAAAATTATAAGCTCTCTAGAAACCTACTTCTACAGCTGTATAGGCTCCTGTTTCTCTGCATATTTACTTCTCTGGTCTGCACTTGTGATGTCCTGAGACCATTTTCAAGAGTTTTTACAGCCACTGTTCGACTGCAGACTCAGGTGCTCCTTAGAATATAGAATCAAGGATTGCTTACCTTTTCGTGGACACCCAACTCTCACTATGGAAGTCCACTTAATTTCATCAGGAATTGTTGAGGCAGTGAGTGACAGTGACAGGCTTTAAAAGCATCACTCAGCTTTCTTCTGGGGTGAGGGAAGGCAGACTGGGTATAGCACTGTGACTTGTCTCAGAGTGGCAGTAATGGAAATGCTAAGTGGTTGGATTCTGGATTGATTTTGATGATGGAGTTGACAGATTTGTACTGATTTTACCCAAGCTTTCTTGTGTGCATGTGTGTGTGTGTGTGTGTGTTGAATGTGCTTTTCTCTTTTGTTTTAAATTTTATTTAAGTTATACAAGTTTCATGTATTTCATATATACAGATTAGGAACATAGTGATACTTCCCACTCTATGAGTATTAGGTAAACTGAAAATAGATCTTTGTAAAAATTAAGAATGGGAATAGGAGAGGGAGAAGGAAGAAGGGTGGGAAGTACCCAACTTTCTAAACCTGAGAGGTCAATCCCTTCCCATCATTTTGTATTGGTAAATAGACAGGAAGGTGATTTGAGTTGAATTTCATTACATTCATATGTTAATTTACTCTTTAGGAACCACTGATCTAATTTCTCCTTATTTCTTTGAGTATTGTTCCCTCTATAGACATAATATCAAAGAGAAGTGACAATTTACATTCTTATAAAACTAAAATAATGTACCTTAAGCTATATTTAAACTGTGTGTAGATGAATGGTTATGCCCCAGCTTTCAAAGTACCAAAGTCCTGGTTCTTTTTTCTAACTTTCCCCTGTTCTCCTAAAAGAAAACCAAGCACACACACACACACACACATGCAAACAATAAACCTCACAATTCTTCCTCAACCACAGGTATTCTGTTCTAAGATGCCAAGATATAGTTTATAATCTGAGCCATACCAGTGAAACATTTTAGTAGCTTTTTAGTAGCAAACACTTTTTGGTTCAGTTTAAATGTTTTCCATCCTAATAAGCACAACACTCTGATCAGGCTGAACTGACTCAGGTTTCATTCATCACAATTTCTCAAAACCCTCCTTGATATAAAAGCATCTTCTCTACCCCAAGATCATAAGCTTGAACAAATCTGAGTACCAGAAGCAAGGGCTTCAGCACATAGAAAGACTTGTTTGAATGGTAAATGCTTTTAAAAATGCATTAAATGAAGTTCTTCTTGATTCATATTTAACACCTGGAATGAGAGGGTTTTTTCTCTAAAAGGCAAAAAAGGAAAACAGAAGGAAATTGGAGAAAGCAGCAAGTACTGCTGCTTTCTAGAGTATTATGACTTCTAGAGTATTATGAAACTGATCAGTCTAGTTTGCAACCTGATCACTCGATTTGTTGCTTCTTTTCCATTGGCAACCCCACTGCATTTTGGGACAATCGCTGTTTTCCATACTTTTCTATTTGACATCAATCTCCAGGTTGCAAATCAACTTGACCTTTCTCACTCTTTTGTTCTTTACTTTGTTCTCTTCTTTCCCCAGTTCACTTGGTTGCACAGTATGAAGGGATTATAGTTTTTGTTCAAGCATCCTTTGAAACTTTTTCTAGAGTCACTCTACTGGCCACTTATTAGACAGAAAGATGAAGAAGCCGGAAGAGAAGAAAGGGAGGGCTAAATAGAGTAGGTCTAGTGTTGGACCTCAGCTACTGCTACTTTTTTTTTTTTTTTTTTTTTTTTTTTACAAGTAAAGGAATGGTTCAAAATAAGATGCAGTTGGAGAAGATAGTGATGGCAGCTGGGCCCTAAATTGGAAATGTTCCCAGCCAAATAAAACCTGTAGTCACCAAGATCAGTAGAAAAGCAGGTACATCTGATCATGTAATCAGCATATTTACTTGAAATCCAAATGACTATGGAATTCTAATACTTTGGATAAGTACAGTGTATATCAAACCAAGGGAAATTTGAACTTCTTTGTATTATTGGCACATAAACTGAAAATACAGCTTTCCATCCTCTCCAAGTAGAAATATGATATTGGAAGCTTCATGGAGATAAGTAGATTGAATAAGAGCCACTAGCACCATGCATATGAGAGTTCATTACATATGAGTGGGAGTCAACATGATTCATATGGATTATCAGATATATCAAAGAGTAGTAAAAAACTAATTAAACAGTCAGATACAAATGGGAGTTGTTCAACATCATTAACATTAGGGAAATGCAAATTAAAACTATAGTATGGGCCAGGGATGCTGCTCACTAGGCTAATCCTCCGCCTGCAGCGCCGGCACCCTGGGTTCTAGTCCCGGTCGGGGCGCCGGATTCTGTCCCCGTCGCTCCTCTTTCTGTCCAGCTCTCTGCTGTGGCCCAGGAAGGCAGTGGAGGATGGCCCAAGTCCTTGGGCCCTGCACCCTCATGGGAGACCAGGAGAAGCACCTGGCTCCTGGCTTCAGATTAGCACAGTGCGCCGGCCACGGCGGCCATTGGAGGGTGAACCAACGGCAAAGGAAGACCTTTCTCTCTGTCTCTCTCATTGTCCACTCTGCCTGTCAAAACAAACAAACAAACAAACAAAAAACTATAGTATGATACTACTCACACCCACTGGAATGGCTAGAATCAAAGATACAAACCAGGGTGGGCATTTGTCATAGCTTGGAATGTCTGTGTTGTATCCTATATGGGAGTCCCTAGGTTTGAGATCCAATTCAGTTCCCAATTCCAAGTTCCTAATAATAGACAGCCTGGGGGGTAGTAGATATTTTGCCCTACCACCCACCAGGGTGACCCATTTGGGGAATGAACCACTGAATGGGATGGCATGGAATGGGTGATCTCTCTCTCTCTCTCTCTTTCTCTTTCTATCTGCCTTTCAAATAAATAAAATAAATATATTTTTAATAAGAAAGGCAAAAATAGCAAGTGCTGATGGAGATAAGGAGAAATGGAAACTTCATGTATTGCTGCCAAGAACACAAAATATTGAAAAACTCTTTGGCGGTTTCTTAAAATGTTAAACATAGATTTATCAAACTATACATCAATTTCTGCCCAAGACTCATGAAAACATGTGTATACACAGCAACTTTTACACAGATGTCTATAGTATAGCAGTGTTATTCATCATCACAAGAAGTGCAAATATCTCAAATAGCCATTGCTGGATGAATGGATGAGCAAACTATAGTACATCCACACAATGGAATATTGTGTCCTACCTGGGTTGCTATAGCATGGATGAACTTCAGAAACATGCTTAGGAGACTGTACATTATATGATTCCATGTTAACTGTCCAAAAAACACAAACCTATACAGACAGAAAGACTCTACTCCCTACCCAGCCTACAAATGTCTGCAGAAAAATCCTCCATCATTCCTGGCTATAATACCTGTCATGTGACACAGAACAGCTTATTAAGATTCTGAAAGAATTTGCTCATTCACATAGGGTTTATTATGCATATAATGTTAGGGTTTTTTGTTGTTTTTTCAGGGCAACTCTGGGTAGATTATTATTATGCAGTGCTTATTTTAACAGTAGTTAATTAGAACCACAGAATTGTTCCTTGTTTATTATAGTTCCAGTGCCCCAGTACAAGCTGTACTAATCTCATCATTGTGAATGATGGAAAAGAGAAAGGGTAGGGTGGGAAGAAAGCGGAAGAATAGAAAGGAACATATCTGTCAGCAAGTTTACAGTCTTGATTTCACAAAGATAATTTCCCTTTAGAAAAGCTAATAAGGAAAGAGAGTCAGCTTTTATTTTCCAGCCTGTTCAGGGGATGTTCTATGCAGAAGAGACTTACATGCACAAAACATAGATCACTCATTTTTACAGAATGAAACATAAAGATAAGCTTAATAATAAAGCTAATAAGAATTACTTTTATGTCCTGCAGTTTAATGCACAGGATCATACAATGTTTTGAGTCATTATTATGGCTATCAATTAGCATCTTACCCATTTTGGAAAGAAGCTATGATTAAAAGAGATTCTGAGTGCCAGAGCTGAAGTTTACTACAATGCACAAGATGTGAGAATCCTTAGAAAAATGAGTTTGTGTTGGATCATTATCTCTGACTTAAAATTGGTTCAAAAGTGTTGTCCAAAGTTAATTATCTCTTACTTATTTTTATACTTTCTTTTTCATCTTCAAATATTTGGGATCTTAAAGTTTCAAGTTGAACATTGGTAAAGATAACTTTGTACTTCCTGGGTGATATTTTTGGTTTAAAAGTCAGCAAGTGATTAAGAACACAGTGTTTTAAAATAGACTATGAGAGACTGGTTTTTGTTTGTTGGTTTGTTTTAATAGCTTGTATTAGCAAGTGTTTTATCACCCTGAATTACAATGAAGTACAGAGAAAAACCCTAGGCTTCATTGTCTGGCATTTGGAAAGACGCCTGTTTTTCCACTTGTTTGGGCTTGCACATAATGAGCTCACAGAGTGTTTGTTTTCCTGACCTCTGGAGTAGAAAAGCAACCTGACATTAAAGAATGGGGTAAAATACTGGGCTGCCACTGATAGGTTTATTGGTGTGTGTGCTGTCCCATTTATTGTTTGGTAGAATTTTAATTCAACGTTTAAACTTCAGAGCATGTCCTAATGAGGATCCAGGGGAAGTGAGCATAGAACCGGAAAGTGAATCATCCTTGGAGAACCGTTTTGACATCTCCCACAGAAACAATGTGCTGTGTTATCACACAGTGTCAGGAGCCATATACCACCGGCTCTGGCTGAACTCACATTCTATCATGGACACGGAGGCAAAGATGAAACAGTCTGGAATCCTGAAGCATGGGCCTCACACTCAGGATCTTTTCTGGAACCACTTTCCTAACTACCTCACAATAATGTATATAAAATCAATGCCCTAAGTTTCTTATTATCACAGTACACATTGATGTTGCATCTGCATAATAAAATCAATTTTGATTGGAATTGGTAAAATTGAGAGATAGTAACATAGGATAAATGCGAATGCAATTGCGTGCAGTTCATTTTAATTTGGATTTAGACCACTTGTGTCGCTCTGATACAAGATTCAGGCATACTGAGTGACACCTTAACACAGTGCACCACAATGCCCACCCTAGGAGCCATTTGTTTTGAGGGTTGATGTGTATAGACACTTATAGAAGAGAGATGAGCCCCTGGGAAGATTGTTTCTGCAATAAAATAAAAAAAAAAAAGATTGTTTCTGCAACCAAAAGCAAAGGTGGATTTGCAAAGATGAGAAGCAAAGCCTCCAGGAAGAAAACAGGGTGGCCAGTTTAAATAAGTCCTTGGCTTCTCAGACTGGCATGATAGGTTAAAGTGGAGAAGGAGAGAGATTAGGCTGCTTATTGAACCCAACCCCATTTGTGGCTTTTCTGAACATCATTGATGTATTAAATCCATTGATTGGGTCTGGTTAGAATAGTAAATTACCGATTATGAAGATCACCAATGAGCTATTTTTCTGATAGTTCTGGTGAATTTTGTAAGGGATTGCTCAGATGCTATCTTCTCGTCTTTGAGATTTATTTACTTATTTGAGAGGCAGATTTGCAGAGAGAGAGGGTCTAGCAGGGGTAGATTTGGAGTAGCCTGGGTTCTGGCCTTTTTTAACCCCAAAAAGGAGGCAGAAGAAGGAGACTGCCCTCAAGAGAGACAGGTTGCTTTATTGATGCAAAGAGGTGGTAACAGTCTAGGGCTGGGCTTTTATCTGGCTGAAGAGGGAATCTGCCACTGGTGGGAGGTAGGGGGTTTGCAGCTGGCAGCAAGTAGGGAGTAGGGGGCTTTCAGAAGACACTAGGAACTTTCCTCTTAACTGTTTCTCAAGGTGCTCCGTGTGCAGCTTATCTGTTTTGCCAGCTGCTTAGCAAGGAGTCTGGGGAAGGCTGAGCTTGGTTCCTGCACAGCGGCTCTTAACAAAAAGCGGGAGGGGAAACATCTTGTGAGCTTTATTGCCCTTTAAGCAGAGACAGAGGTCTTCCATCTGCTGGTTCACTCCCCAAGTGACCACGATGGCCAGGGGTGCACCAGGAGCTCCATCTGGGTCTCCCATGTGGGTACAGGGGCCCAAGTACTTGGGCCATCTTCCACTGCATTACCAGGCACATTAGCATGGAGCTCTATCGGAAGTGGAGCAACCTGGACTCGGGCCAGCACCCACATGGGATGCTGATGCTGATGCTTAACCAACTGTGCCACAGTGCCGCAGGTGCGGTCTTTTTAAGGCTGTGACCACTATCTAAACTGCAGTCTCTCACACCCTCAAAACACAAGTTCAGGCAGAGGACAGGCCCATGCTAAGTGATATTTATCAATGCGACAGCTAATGGGAATTTTATTTGGTAGAGGAAGATAAAAATACATGTTTTATATTCTCTGCTTTACATTTTGTCAGCCTGGGTAAGAACATAACTCAGAAATGGGTCTATTAAGAGATTTTCCCTGACAAAAGCATGATGGAAAATATTTTCTACTAATGAGCTTATCTGGAGCAGCATTTTTAACAGTTTCACATTGTTACAGAATACAGTGTTGTGTGAAAGACAAAAGGGTCTCCGTGGGAGGTTTTGCGTTATGTCATTGTTGCCTATTGAGTCTCTAAAACCCAATATGCTTTGGCAACTCCATGACTTGACTTGTGAAAAGAACTATTTATGTGGAATAATTCATGCACATGTCAAAATGAGTCTAAAATAATCATTCCATATTTTAAGTTTTTCCTAGTTATAAAAAAATTCATTGTAGAAAATTTGGAAGATACTGAAGGGTCTAAGGAAAACAAACATGTACAACACAGAAATGATGCCATTGTGGTCCGTTATTTCCATAAATATAATATGCTTATATTTATGTGTGTATATATATTATATAAATTATATATATGTTTACATAAACACGTATATTATGCAATTATAATCATATGATTTATAGTTTGGGTGCCCTGGATTTATCTTGTTTAGTTTCATGTAAGGATTGTTTTTTTCTCCTATCTTTTTAATTTTTTTCAAGATTTATTTTATTTATTTGAAAGGCAGAATTACAGAGAGAGGGGGAGAGAGAGATAGAGAGATCTTCCATCTACTGGTTCACTGCCCAAATGGCCCCAAAAGCCCAGGCTGGGCCAAACCAAACTCAGGAGCCAAGAGCTTTTTCTGGGTTTCCCACATGAGTGGCAGAGAGGCCCAAGGACTTGGGCTATCTTTTGCTTTCCCAAGTGCATTAGCAGGGAGTTGGATTGGAAGTGGAACAACCAGGACTTGAATTGTCACCCATATGGTTAGCTGGTGTTACAGGCAGCAGTGTTACACATACCAGCTTAACTTGTTCTGTCACAATGTCAGGCCCCGTTTTTCCATCATTAAAATGTAAAAATAGGATTTTTTTTTTAGTTAATTGGAAAAAAAATTTTGTGTTATATCATGAATTATTTAAGAATCTCTCAAGGATCAAATAGTTTATTTACAAAATTTCCTGAATTTTAAGGCTATAACGGACAGTCTGTCACAAGTATGAAAACAGTCTGAGGGGCCGGCACTGTGACGTACTAGGTTAATCCTCTGCCTACGGCGCCGACGTCCCATATGGGTGCCGGTTCTAGTCCTGGTTGCTCCTCTTCCAGTCCAGCTCTCTGCTGTGGCCTGGGAGTAAAGTGGAAGATGGCCCAGGTCCTTGGGCCCTGCACCCGCATGGGAGATCCAGAGGTAGCACCTGGCTCCTGGCTTTGGATTGGCGCAACACCCGCCGTAGCGGCCATTTGAGTAGTGAACCAATGGAAGGAAGACCTTTCTCTCTCTCTCTTTCTCTGTCACTGACTGTAATTCTACCTGTCAAAGAAAAGAAAAAGAAAAAGAGAAAGAGAAAGAGAAAGAGAAAGAGAAAGAGAAAGAGAAAGAAAAGAAAGGGGAGGGGAGGGGAGGTAAGGGGAGGGGAGGGGAAGGGGGAGGGGAGGGGAAGAAGGGGGAAGGAGGGAGGGAAGGAGGGAAGGAGGGAAGGAGGGAAGGAGGGAAGGAAGGAAGGAAGGAAGGAAGGAAGGAAGGAAGGAAGGAAGGAAGGAAGACACTCTGAAGCAATTTAACTCCCTTTGTGTCTTTCCATGGAAAGCTGTCAGATCTGCAGGCAAAGAGCTACTTCTCCTCAGTTTGACCTTGCATAACACAATGCACTTAAAAATTTTGAGAACATCTAAGGAATTTCAAATTTTCTAATCATTTTCCATGAGCCCAGAGTCCTGGCGTACACTAAACAAATTGACCAGTGTCAGAGAATTTCCTGCCTCCACCCATTCCTGATGCAGCATCTGGCTGCTTGATTCGGGAAAGCACCAAGAACCACAGCTGGCTGGTACAGTGTGAGCAGAATTGCCGTCTCCAGATTGACTGCCTTTCACTGTTTTGTACTGATTTTGTTCTAGTATGTCTCTTTCACAGTTTGTGAAATTTGCCTTGATCCTTCTAGAATCTGAGCTCTGTAGATGTCTCTGTAGATGCCTGCCTTTCTGACTTAATGCTTTTTCATCAGGTCTCAGAACCAAAATATCTCTTTGTTAGAGAAGGCCATGTGGAGGGCCAGTTTTCTCTTCCTGGTGGCACTTGAAATAAACATATTTGAATTATTTGTTAATTTGAATGGTACTTGCTCTCACTCCTTAGGCTGGAAGGATGTACAGGAAAACCAGCCCTGATCTTACATTCAGGCAGTAGCTTTTTTGTTTCAAGCTTTGTAATCAAATTTTATTTTTACTTTAAGAACAATAAAGGGGTAGGTGTTGTGTTAGAAAGGGCTAAGTCACTGCTTGTGACACCCATATCCCGTACTGCAGTGAAAGACTGAGTTCCAGCTTGTTGGCTTCTGAGCCAGCTTCCTGCTAACGTATATGGAAAGGCTATGGAGTAATGACATGAGTTCTTGGCTTCCTACCAAAATGTGGGAGACCCTGATGGAGTTTCCGGCTCCTGGCTTCCAGTCCCAGATACTGGGGGCCATTAGGAAGTGAGCCAGCGAATGAAGATCTCTTTCTGTTGCTGTGTGTGTGTCTGTCCCTCTCTCTCTCACTCTTCCTCACAAAAAAAAAAAAAAAAAAAAAAAAAAAAAAAAAAAAAAAAAAAAAGAGAGAGAGAGAAAAGAGAAAAGTAAAGAAAGAAGAGTAAAGTTTAAAAGGGTTGTAAATAATAATAATTGTATACAATTTATATTTGGTTGGATTTAGTGCTTGTACTCGGATTCAAATTTTAAATAAATCATTGTGATATTCCATTCAGTGGATATCTATTGAGGGTCTACTACATGCCAGATAATGTCGAGTCCTTGGATTCATTGATAACCATCCCCTGTGACAACCACCATGAAAGCTAAATGACAGCATCCCTGCCCTTGTGAGGTTCACATTTAATAGATATAGAGATAAATAAATAAATATTTCATTGTTCAGTACTAAGTGCTATGTTGAAAGAAAAATAAAGCCATGTGAAAGGATAGACAGATGAAAGTGCTGTAGGTTCCAGTGGGGCCTCATTGTTATTTTTTATTCATTCATACATTACATATTTTCTCTTGGAATTGAAGACTTAGAGACACTTTCTGTGCAGCTTATAGCAAAATACTGACTTCCAGAATATGTTTTCGAATGTCTATTTCGGGTAACATTTTGGATGCATCTGACAAGTTGTATATTCAACATCAAAATCAAAATCTCAAATCTGTAGCTACTTCCCAACATTTTAAATTGGCTTAAATTGCAGCATTCTTCTTTGCAAAGTTAATGTCGTAAGTTGCTGGACTCCAACAGTGAAATTTCAGGGGGGAGGTGGCTATTTATGTTTGTGGTGTATGAATAAGTTTGTATCCCTCAGGGTTGTTATTGGTGGGTAATTGTGAAGAATTACTTTTGTTCCTACTGAACAGTAGATTAACTAAAGACTTTGAACTTGAAGCAAAGAATCTCCTCCCTCGAAAAGGTAGAAGAGAACTGTATCTCTTCCTGTAGCCATCTATCAGGATGGTTTAATCCTTAGTCATTTACTATAGGGAATATGGATTAGCCATAAGGGGTTGGTTGCTTGTTTGCTCCGAGATTAATTTTTGGGTGTTTGTTTGTTTCACTTTTGATAGTTTCCTATATCCTTGCCATAGGTATAATTTAAAATAGCATGTTTTAGTGACTATGCCAAGACATAATTTAAAACTAGAATAGCTTGGTGACTATCAATATGCTCATATAAGCCTTTTTGAAAAAACAAAAGGTACCCTTTTTCAGATAAGATAAAGTAACAGTATTTTTCTACAGAATTCAATCATTTAGCATAATCAAGAGGCGAATGGATTGAGCTGACAAAAAATATTGACTAAGTTTTCTGTCGACCATTGCCTATTTCACATTAATGTGGATGTTTAAATCATTAGGGTTTTTTTTCCCAGATGATGATTTTAGAATTATGCAAACACTGCAAAACACTGATATTGTACAAGGTTTGTATTTAAAAAATTTACAAAAGAATGCAAATAAGTAAAAAACCAAACTCTGTACTCATTAATAGGATGATTTAAACTGTATATCAAATTATACATTTTAGGAAGTTTAGTGTAGTATGTCATTTTGGTGATAGATTCAAATTATAAAATGAATAGGCAGGTATAAATTTTCATAGTGGATTAAAATTTCTGAGAAAAATGACAACTTCAGTAAATTAACAATATGATACTAAAAGGTACTATTAAGCAATTATAATTAAGGCAATCTCATTCTGGAAAAAGCTATATAGAGAAAATGGAGTCTAGAAATGTATCTAAGTATATATGCAATTTAGTATCTGAGAAACATGATGTTTAAACAGCATGAGGAAAGGACATAATAGTATTTGAAAAACTGATTATACATTTGGAAAAGAAAAGTAATATTAGTCATACCATTCACAGAAATAAACCCTACATAAGTTGCAAAATTACAAAAATGCTAGAAGAAAAGCATTTTTATAATTTTTAGAGAATGATCTGTTAATCAAGAAATGAAAGCAACATGACATGAAGTAAAATCTGATAGCTTTGATTCCTAAGATTAAAGAAAAATAAAAAAAAATAAGTATAGGCTGGCGCCGTGGCTCACTTGGCTAATCCTCTACCTGTGGTGCTGGCACCCCAGGTTCTAGTCCTGGTTGGGGTGCCGGATTCTGTCCTGGTTGCTCCTCTTTCAGTCCAGCTTTCTGCTGTGGCCCGGGAAGGCAGTGGAGCATGGCCCAAGTGCTTGGGCCCTGCACCCGCATGGGAGACCAGGAGGAAGCACCTAATTCCTGGCTTTGGATCGGAGCAGCTCCGGCTATTGCAGCCATTTGGGGAGTGAACCAACAGAAGGAAGACCTTTCTCTCTGTCTCTCTCTCACTGTCTATAACTCTCTCTCTGTCTCTCTCTCTCTCACTGTCTGACTCTGCCTGGCCAATATATATATATATATATATATATATATATATATATCTCCTATATATATATATAGGAGAATTGGATAATACATGTAGCTAGACCTAATGCTAATTTTATTAACATCAGCTCATTAACCCCTGGGCAAATACTACTTTTTTCTACATTTTACTGAGGAGGAAACGGAAGATTGGTATGTTTAAACAAATTGCCCCTCTGGGCTCTTAACTAGGGTACCCAGAAGAAAATGAAAAATGTGTTCACACTCTACATTTTCACATAAGTTGTTTTTCAATAACAAAAGTTCACCATTCATACAGGGTATGCTTTAAAGTGTACTTTGCACATTTATATTTTATATATTCAGTGTGGTAGTTTTGTTTTTATTTGAAAGGTAGAGTGACAGAAAAAGAGGGAGAGACAGAATGAAAAGGAAACATCCCCCATCTACTGATTCACTCCCCAAATGGCTGCAACAAGACTGGACCAAGCCAATACCAGGAGCCAAGAACTCCATCCAAGTCTCCTGCATGGGTAACAGGGGCCAAAGTACTTTGATCATCATCCTTGCTACCTTTCCAGGTACATTAACAGGAAGCTGGACTGGAAATAGAGCTGATGGGACTCAAACCAGCCCATCGAAATCAGATGTGGTCATTCTAAGCAGTGGCTTAACCTGCAGTGCTACAGCAGGGCCCCATGTGGTAGTTTCAAAGTATCTAAATTATCTTTACAATATTCTTTAGAAATGCTTAATATAATCTATTAGAATGTATCTCATAGTTAAAAAGAATATAGGCTTGCTTAATTTCTTTGAATAATTAGGACAATATCTTCATTGTCAGTACAAAATAAACTTTTTAAGAGATTTATTTTATTTATTTGAAAGGCAAGAGTTATGGGGGGGGGGGGAGACAAAGGGAAGTCTTGAATCTGTTGGTTCACTCGCTAAAAGCCTACGAAGGCTCAGACTGGACGAGTCCATAGCCAGGAGCCAGGAGCTTCTGTGTAACTCCTACATGGGTGCAGGGGCCAAACACTTGGGCCATCTTCCACTGCTTTCCCAGGCACATTAGCAGGGAGCTGGATTGGAAGTGGAGCAGCTGGGACTTGAACCAGTGCCCAAATGTTATGCCAGGCTGCAGGTGGTGGCTTTACCCACAATGCTGGCCTCCAAAATAAACTTTTTACAGGCAAGCCTTCCCTCACACATGTTGGTCTGTTTGCTAGAGAATAAGAATAAAAGTGTCCTGAAATGGGCCTTTCTTTCACTATTTCCCCCTGAACTAAACTTGAATAATGCTTTCCAAATGTTTAAATCGCCTTATGTTTACATTGAAGTCATTATTTTAGATTTTGGCAAATGGCATTGTTCAAAATGATGCTCTTGGGGCCGGTGCTGTGGCGCACTGGGTTAACGCCCTGGCCTGAAGCGCCGGCATCCCATATGGGCGCTGGTTCGAGTTCCGGCTGCTCCACTTCTGATCCAGGTCTCTGCTAAGGCCTGGGAGAGCAGTAGAAGATGGTCCAAGTCCATAGGCTCCTGTACCCACGTGGGAGACCGGGAAGAAGCTCCTAGCTCCTGGCTTCAGATTGGTGCAGTTCTGACTGTTGTGGCCAACTGGGGAGTGAACCATCAGATGGAAGACCTCTCTCTCTCTCTCCCCGCCTCTCCTCTCTCTCTCTGTAACTCTGACTTTCAAATAAATAAATCTTTTAAGAAAATGATGCTCTTAGCAAACAAAGAAAGGAAGCATAGGAGATAGGAACAGATGGGAAGGAAGAAGAAGAGGTGTGAGAGTGAAGAAGGAGGGTAGTCTGTAAATTCACTCCCAGGTGGATAGTCCTTGCATTTTTGTCATTCTTTAACTCCCCCCCCGCCCCGCCCTTTCTCAAGGCATTTTATAATTTGGTCCGGAACAAACTTTCTCAGTAGTCCATTGTTGTTCATGATGCTGTCAGAACTCTGCTCATATTTCATTAAGTGATTTGTCGCCTCAAAACTTTCACTCATCCTTACATTCTCCCTTCAAATGTCTTTTCCTTAATTCTCAACTTCAAATCTCTTCTGCTTCGAGATGTGATCCAAGTTTTACCTTTCTGATGAAATGTCTCCGGATACTTTGAAAATAATATTTTTAAAATTTCCATGCCCTCCATCTTTGCATTATAAATATCTTGAATCTGGACTGCTGTCTAATTCATTATTGTTTTCTCTAAAGCCATTAGTGTAATGTCTCACATATATTAAGTCCTTAATATATGTTTCTTTAATTAGTGAATTAATTCTTTGGGGATTTCATGAATTATTTTATAAACAACATACTCTAAAATACTGCTTACAATCTTAAACTTTGAAATACGCTAGATCTATTGATCTTAAAATGTTAATCTTAAATGTGCACATATAGATTTTGATTCTTGAAAGTATCTATGTGGAAATATCTAGGACTGCATGCATATACATCCTGGAGAAGGAGAACTGCAGAGCCAGGTGTGTTACGGTAGGTAAGATATCATGTGGGATGCCTGTGTCCCATAGCAGAATGTGTGGTTTCAAGCCCCAGCTCGCTCTGCTCCTGAGTCCTGCTTCCTGCTAATGTGCACCCTAGAGGGCAGCAGGTTTTTCTCTCTCTCTTTCCCTCTTTCTCTCTCAAATAAGTAAAGACAGAAAAGGTGAAATGAACCTGCAAGAACTCAGCAGTTGTCAAGGAGATTTGCACAGGCAACACTTGCAACCACATCAGAATGTGTTTTGATGGCTTAGAGTGGCTGTGCTGCTGAATAACTGAATAGCCACAGAGCCGGGATCCATGACCTGGTGCACAGCAGGCCTTTTCTGCTGAGTGCGATCTGATTCCAAGAGAAGTGGAATTATTCTTCACAGTTGCCAAGTAAGCCTCAAAGCTTTCAAACCACTTTGCCGTAAGAGATGCCTCAAATCTGATAAGCAGCGCACAGGATGGAGAACCCATAGAGTGCAGTGGAATGGCTTAGAAGCATAAAACTTTCCATTTTGTACAGAATTCTGGCATTTCCTTTTTTTTTTTTTTTTTTTTTTTTTGACAGGCAGAGTGGACAGTGAGAGAGAGAGAGACAGAGAGAAAGGTCTTCCTTTGCCATTGGTTCACCCTCCAATGGCCGCTGTGGCTGGTTCACCACGCTGATCTGAAGCCGGGAGCCAGGTGCTTCTCCCGGTCTCCCATGGGGTGCAGGGCCCAAGGACTTGGGCCATCCTCCACTGCACTCCCTGGCCACAGCAGAGAGCTGGCCTGGAAGAGGGGCAACCGGGACAGAATCCGGTGCCCGGAACCGGGACTAGAACCTGGTGTGCTGGCACCGCAAGATGGAGGATTAGCCTAGTGAGCCACGGCGCCAGCCCGAATTCTGGCATTTCTAAGTTGTTTGCCCAGACGTACATCTGACCTTAGGTGGGAAAAGCTGAAGAGCTGCCTCTTGCCTTTCTTAAATCTGAGCTGGATGAAGAAGGAAGGATTTGTGCTTCATGGAAGAGTCACAAGACTGCCAGAGCCTGGGATGTTCGATCTTGACCATCTGCCCACTCCAGCGTTTGCTCTTGCTCCAGCATCCAAAGAGCATCCTTTTTCATTGGTCAAATAAGCAGCATCAAGTGAGAAACATAGGGAAGAAACTCTTTGTTCTTCAAGTTGAAATTCATGTGAAGGAAACATAAGCAGATTTTATTAAACGCTTTTGTAAAGAGGCTTTTAGAAAGCATTTGGCTTGTTTAAAATCCTGAGCTGATTGTTTATAAAGGTATAACAGCAAGGAAAGCAAAAGGCAGTCCTTTGTGTACTTGTTTGTTGGAAGAGGGAAGAGGAACTTAGGCACTTAAAATTTCAGACTGCTCTGTACAGATGTCCCAGCTTGTTAAAGATAGATGAGCCTGTCAGGGGGAAGTTATTGATGGAGGGAGTGTCCTTTTCTTATAAACTATTTCAGGACTTGCTCTGGCTCTGTGTCTTTATTTTTCTATTTATTTTACCCCAGGATTTCCTCCCATGGCCTTCTGCCTTCTCCTTAGGGTATAGCATCCTATTTTTTAATGTTCTTATCTGAGTGAGATTTTCCCAGACATACTTAGATATTTTTATGTAGAATTTTTGAAATTGGCATTTTTAAATTTAAAAAAATGATGATCTTTAAACTCAGCTAAGTGGGAATTTCAGTGTGTTTAATCAAATGTGATTCTCTCAGTAGCAAGGTACAACCTGATATTGCTTCTTAGATGAGATTTCTTCAGAGGTAGATGTGTAATATGAGCAAATGAGCATAGATTTTGGCTTTTCATACCATTGGAAGGAGCTGAATATTCCTTTATGTGGTTTTTACATGATGACTGACCCTTAAAAAGAAAACAAACTTAACGTTACAAATTTGTAAGTGTCATTCCGCTAATGCACCATCTCAGTTCATGTTAAGGGGAGAAGGGAAATGTGTAAAGTGCTCCCACTTTTTTAGAGGAAATGTGTCAGATTTTTTAATACTCATACAAGCAATATGCAAATGTCTGACCTACTATACATAAGCCAGTCATCTCTACAGTGTAATTATAGCTTAGAGAACCACAAACTTTTGTAAACATATTGTAACTAAATTAATACAGTAAAAGAGACATAATTATAGGATGTTAAATGCCTGGGTCATTTTTCTATAAACCCTTGACTCTCTACCATTTCTGATTATTAAGATACTCTGGGAAGTTCAAGCCACCTGGTACCAACTGAATGAGAATGTGGAAGTGACAGGGACTCAAATATCAGTTTTTGAACACTTAGGTTTCACTTCTTTGTTGACAGCCACTATGGATATTAGACATTATCATATCACCTCACAATGGTTAACAATACCAGGTTATTGTTAGCATTAGTCAACAGCTATCTTCTTCTCTAAATCTTTTCTTGTATATATAATTTCTTTTTTTTTTTTATTTGACAGGTAGAGTCATAGACAGTGAGAGAGAGAGACAGACAGAAAGGTCTTCCTTCCGTTGGTTCACTCCCCAAATGGCCGCTATGGCCAGCGCTGCGCCAATTCGAAGCCAGGAGCCAGGTGCTTCCTCCTGGTCTCCCATGCGGGTACAGGAGCCCAAGCACTTGGGCCATCCTCCACCGCCCTCCTGGGCCATAGCAGAGAGCTGGACTGGAAGAGGAGCAACTGGGACTAGAACCCGGCGCCCGTATAGGATGCCAGTGCAGCAGGCGGAGGATTAACCAAGTGAGCCATGGCTCCAGCCCCTCCATGTATATATAATTTCATTTATTGTTAGAAAATGACACAGAGTTTGTTAACATTGTGGACAATATAATCCATTTAATATAGAATACATCATCTGTTTTAAGTAGGAATATCTAGATGCCTGAGTCAAAGACTTTTATTAAAATAATAGTGTGTATAAGCCCACAGAAACAAGATTTCAATATCCAGAAGCTTAATGATATTAGTGCAAATATGGCATAGTGGTTGGAATGATTAGTTCATTTGAGGATATGGATATTATATGGGAAAGAGATTAAATTATGATGGGATATTGTGATAAAAGACTGTCCAGTATTCATCAAAATGAATATTTTCCTCCTTTGGCAGCTATGAAGGTAGTTTCTATTCAAACCTATCTAAAATAGCAGCAAAAATGCAGCAAAGTATAATAAAAATAGCATGGTATTTAGAATCAGATCCACACATCAGACCCAAGCTCAGTGGTCTTTGCCAAGTCTCTGAATTTCTCTGTGCCTTAGTTTTCTTAACTGTAAAATGAAAAGATTGAACTAAATTAATGTTTTTCAAAGTTTAAGTGGTGAACCATTAGTGGAATTATGAAATCAATGTAGAATAATTTCTATCTCTGTATCATGAAGAGTGCATTTCAGGTAAGAAGCTTATGTATTATATATGAGTGCTAAGTAAATGGGAAGAAATTTTTAAAAATCTTTCTATTCATAAACTGTACTTTGGAAATTTATATTTACTAAATAAAAAAACAATCTATAATATTCTGTAATCCAAACTGCTGCCCTTACCAATGTGAATAATGATGCTTGATAACACAAAAATAGCATTGGAATAGAATTATTTTAAATATTTTAATAATATATCGTAAAATAAAAATGATTTCAAACTCAAAAAAATCTTTCTACTATATCTTTTAAACTTTTATATTTTTATGAATTGTTGGTATAGGAAATGGAGGTAGATGTACCTTATTTCAACCATGGGATGTAAAACATATACAATATTCTTGTAATATAGTGTCAAAACAAATTATCTCTAAAAAAGGAAAATGAAACTTGTTTCATCATTGTGTTTGGTTTGCTCACAACAACCAAAAAACAAAACAGAACAAAAAGCTGTTATAACCCTTGAATGTGTTCTATCCTTGAGACTAGAGAACTCTTACTGTGAGAAGTGAATGGATGTATTGTGTATTACAGCTAATAAGAGGTAGTATTTTCAGTGTGTTCAAAATACCCTTAACAAATCAAATAACTTCCAAACTAAAAAGTGGATATGTGCTTTTTTATTGCTTAATTTATATTTCATCTAATTTATTGTGCATTTTATGCTCACTATGATGGGAAGGGGTTGTTTCCAAGAAGAGCAAAGTGAGGGAACACCCAGTACTATATAAACAAGCTAAATAGATCTTGAGTTTCAGGTTAACCTTGCCATTTAAGTTAACTATGAACTAAAACAAACAAACAAAAACAACAAAGTACCAAGAAATCCACCTTGATATTATTTAAGTAGAACTGGTGTGTTGGGGGTATTGGAAATACATTGTTTTAAAATGGTTTCCTAGGTAATTCTGATGACTATCCCTGTTTGGGATCAGCTGGTCCAGAGACCCAGCTTCTCACCCCAGTTCCATCTGTGCCTTGCTATAGATGCCAGAGAAAATTTTCTAAAATTTATAGGTCTTCCTGTTCAAACTCTAAAGTTCACAATTCTGTGATTCAGTGAGATCCCTGATAAAGTTTCACAGTTTAAATATAGTTAATCCCAAATCAGCTGAAATCCATTATTTATATTTGACCCTAAGATCTAAATTTATATCAGAGATACAACTAAAAAGGAGATGATAATAATTCCTACATTGCCAGAGAAATGTCCTTTTAAATTTGGATCCTAATACCAACTTGTTGATCATGTCAAATGTCGTGAGTAGGCTATTCTCCTGCAGTGTTTCCCCTGCATGTTTGTGTTGCATACCCTTTTCCATGTCCCTATTTCTACCACAGAAGACCAATCTGTGAGTAGGCTGCTAGAACCAGTTGAGTTAAGGAAACTTTTCCCTTTGAGAAATCAAAACTTGAAAAGAGTTATACACGACTGCATTTCACTAGAGCTGAGTCATACGAGCAGTACCTTCTTAGAGGAGACCACAACTCTGCTGTGAGGAGCTTGATTTACCCAAGAATTTCTTCCTTTCCTAGACTTGACAGTTTATGAATTTCTTCTGTTCTGGAGATACCTCAAAAGTCTCTCTGATGAATTATGTGTGTTTGAACTTAAGTTAGAGCTCTGCTGGAGTTGGTAAGGGATGAAACCCTAAAGAATACATCATATGTGAGATCATGAATCTGGAATAGTGGTAGTTTTGTAAAAGCCTTCAGAGAATTGAGAAGGTAGCACTCAAATCAGAAGAGGAAACTGATAAAAAAAAAAATACTGAGCTAAGAAATGATTTATGATGCTCTCAACCAGCTATGATAGATGAGAGGAGATAATAGAAGATGCTATACAATTAACAGTGGTAACAAAAGTTTTGAGTCACGATGCTACAAATCATCTTTTTTAAAATATATAGGAGTTTGGATATCCATTATAACGAAGGGAACAAACTCAGTTATATGTACATTCTCACGGTAATATATCACCAAGTGTAAAGTGGAGAACTGAAGTCAGGGCTTCTGTTCTGTCCACAGGAGAACATTAGTCATTGTCAACTGATCCTTCCATACTTTTATTGGAGAAGTATGCATAATCCCAATTTAATTCATATAAATTTATATTAAGTAATATTAATTTTATCTTAAAATATGTTATTTTCCCAGAAATATTGAGTGGTTATTTTTCTCATAGAAATGTTGATTAGGACCCCCTGAAACAAAAGAATTTAAGTAGCCTCTATCACAAATGGGATCTCTAAAACCTGGGCAGGTTTGTGTCTTAACATTAAATTAAAGACAGCCAAACTGATGCTTGAACTGCTCATAACATATTGTCCGCCTCTCCACTTCCACATTCTTATCTATCAAAGCAGCAGGGATTGGGTAAGTGTAGAGAAAAGAGTCACTAGGTCAAAAGCCCTGAAAAAATATACTGTGCATGGAGTGGTTTATCTCCTTTACCAAGATAATTAAGATAAGAGACTACTGTAGAATCAGATGTAGAACCTGAGTGTCTGTGAAAAAGGAAAGCTAATGTTCTACATACCTGATACATGACTTTGTATGCATCAAACTTGCTTTTCTGAAGAGGGAAGAAGGGAATTGGCAGGGTGGAAAGAGTGAGCAATTATGAGTATAGTCTACACTCTGAACATTTGGTGTTTCCGGAATGCTGAAAATTCTACACACTCTTTTGAGGCTTTGATTTGAACCATCTGAGCAGTATTACATGAAGGCCTGCCTGCCGGGCCAGGAGATTAGGGAAGCCAGATGCTGTGAGATGTTGTGTGAAGGTTAGAGCTGGGAAATGAAGCAGGTTGAGCCAGATGAATTTCTCGCTTCTTCTTTCTCATATTTGTTAACTGCAGTTGGGAGATCTCACAAAGCACTTGAGAGTCTACATAGAGGGCATCACAGGTCAGTGAGCATGAAACAGAGAAGCAGGTACAACCAACAGAAAGAGGACTATATGAGTAAACACTTTCCCTTTTTCCTCCCCTCATCAACTCCATTCCAATGAGCTGGATGGTCCAGGTCATGAGTAGGGTTGATGAGAAGGTGCCTAAAGCCATTCTACACCTTCTATTTCTACTTCAGTTGAAAACTATGAGATCATTGTGGATGGAATTAAATCAAATCTTAGGTTAGAGATGTAGATTTGACAGTGTCTAGGCCAAGACCTGAGACTGAGATGCCTGCATCCTACATTAGAGTGCCTGGTTTTGCATCCTGGCTCCCCTTCAGTTTCTATCTTCCTGCCAGTGTGCACCATGGGAGGCAGCAGATTATGGCTCAAATAATTGGGCCCTCCCATGTGGGAGACCCAGTTGGAGTTTTGGGCTCCTACTTTATGCTTGGCCCAGCCCTGGCTGTTGCAGGCATTTGGGAGTTAACCATCAGGTGATACAAGATTCTCTCTGTCCTCTAAATCTCTGGCTTTCAAAAAAATAAAATAAATATATGAAAATTTTTAGAAATTCTTAGCTTAAATTTGTGAATTATTCTGATCTTTTAATAACCAAAGTGACCAGAAATCAAGTAATTCTACCCAGGTTATTGTTAAGAGATAGGGAAAGGAAAATACTGCATATTTGAAAGAAATGGCTAAGGAAATATAATATATAAATAATTTATGCTTATATGCTACTAGTTTACCCCCCAGATTGAGAATCTTTAATGGACTTATTACGTATGTATTATAATATTTATGCTCTAGAACTACTCTATGATATAGAACCTAGTATTAGTGATTCCATTTACTGATGAAAAACTTAGACTTTATGTTGATCATCAACCAGAGTGCTCACAATGGGAGTAGGATTTGAAACCAGCTGTATATTACTCCATAGCCCATGCTTCTGTGGTTTAGGACTTCATAAATGTTGTAAATGTGCTCAGTGCTCCGAGGCATCTGCCTACCCAAAGTTCATTCTCCACAAAGTAGCCAGAATTATCTTTTTGATTGTAAATTAAATCATGCTGCTCCTCAGACTATAGCATTCCAAAGGCTTTCCACTGTATTTGGGGAAATAATCTAAAAGTTTGAATAAGTTTTAACTTAATATATTTATTTACTTATTTGAAAGTCATAGTAACAAGTGGGAGATGGGAGGGGTGTGAGTGGGAGGGAAATTATGGGGGGGGGGAGCCATTGTAATCCATTAACTGTACTTTGAAAATTTATATTTACTAAATAAAAAAAAAAAGAAAGTCATAGTAACAGAGAGAGACGGAAAGACTGAGGGAAACACCCATTTGTGGTTTCAGTCCCTTAAGACCTTTAATAGCTGGGACAAAATCTGGGAGCCAGGCACTCCATTCCAGTCTTCCACATGGAGCTCAATTACTGGAGTCATCACTTGCTGCTTCTGGAGTCTTCATTTGCAAGAAGTTTGAACCCAGGCACTCTGATATAGGACACTGGAGTCTTAACTACTAAGCCAAATACCCATCCCAACCAAAATTTAGAAGGTCATATATGATCTAGCCCCAGCCCACATCTCTGAATTCATCTGATCCAACACTGCCCCAATTTCTTTTTTTAAAAGTGTTTATATTATTATAAAGAGAACAGATTTTATGCATTCTGTAGGTACAGTTCCAAGAAGACAACCACATGTCTATCACACCCCTGCTACCCCAATTCCCCCTACTCATCAATTTTTGCAAAGCCATAATTTTAATTCACTCTATATTCCAAGGCTTAATTTATTACTAGTCATAATGCTCAACAAGTAAAAAGTAGGAACACCACAGTTCTACAGGAGTATAAACAAGGGCTAAAAATGAGAATCATATCCTAAAATAACCATTTATTTTTATGCATTTTTTAAGATTTTATTTATTTGAGAGTTAGAGTTTCATAGAGAGAGAGAAAGAGAGAGAGAGAGTGGAGAGAGAGAGAGAAGATATTTCATTCACTGGTTCACTCCCCGTAGGGCTGCAACAGTCAGAACTGGGCTGATTCAAAGCCATGAGCCAGGAGCTTCTTCTGGGTCTCCCACATAAGTGCAGGGGCCCAAGCTCTTGGGCCATCCTCTACTGCCTCTCCAGGCCATCAGCAGAGAGCTCTATGGGAAGGGTAGCAGCCAGGACACAAACCAGCACACATATGGGATGCCAGCGTCTTAGGTGGAGGATTAGCTTACTATGCCGCAGTTTTGATGACTCATGCATTTTTGGCATTCTGTATTAATTGTCACATATCAGAGAAAACATGATATTTGTCTTTTTGAAACCAGCTTATATCACTAAACATAGTGGTTTCCAGTTGCATCTATTTTGTTGCAGAAGAAAGGAATTCATTCTTTTTTACAGCTGAGTAGTAGTCCATAGTATATTTATACCTCATTTTCTTTTCTTTTCTTTTTTTTTTTTTTAAGATTTATTTACTTGAAATAGTCTAAACAGAGAGAGAGGGAAAGGCAGAGATAGAGAGAGAGAGAGAGAGAGGTCTTCCATATGCTGGTTCACTCCCCAGTTGGCTGCAACAGCCGGAGCTGTGCCGATCCAAAGCCAAGAGCCTCTTCCAGGTCTCCCACATGGGTGCAGAGGCCCAAGGACTTGGGCCGTCCTCCACTGTTTTCCCAGGCCATAGCAAAGAGCTGGATTGGAAGTGGAGCAGCTGGATCTCGAACTGGTGCTCATATGGGGTGCTGGCGCTTCAGGCCAGGACGTTAACCCGCTGGGCCACAGTGCCAGCCCCATACCTCATTTTCTTTATCCAGTCATTGGTTGATGGACATCTGGGTTGATTCCATATCTTAGGTATTGTGAATTGAACTGCAATAAACATGGACATACGAATAACTCTTTATTATGCTGATTTTATTTCCTTTGGGTAAATGGGATGGCTGAGTCATATGGTAGATCTGTTTTCAGATTTCTGAGGTATCTCCATACTGTCTTCCACAATGGATGTACTAGTTTGCATTCCCATCAACAGCAGATTAGGGTACTTCTTTTCCCACATCCTCACCAGCATTTATTGTTTGTTGATTTTTGGGTGATAGCCAGTCTAAGTGGGGTGATGTGATGTCTCATTGTGGTTTTTATTTGCATTTCCCAGATGGATAGTGATCCTGAGCATTTTTTCATATGTCTGTTGGCCATTTGTATTTCTTCCTCTGGAAATTGCCTGTTCATATCCTTTGCCTATTTCTTAATCGGATGATTTGTCTTGTTGAGTTTCTTGAGCATTTGTAGATCCTGGTTTTTAATCCTTTATCAGTTGCCTACTTTGCAAATATATTTCCTCATTCCATCAATTGTCTCTTCACTTTGTTGAGTGTTTGCTTTGCAGTGCAGAAACTTCATAGGTTGATGTAATCCTGTTTGTCGATTTTTGTCTTTATTACCTGTGCTTCTAATGTCTTTTCCAAGAAGTTTGCCTATACCAATGTGTTGCAGAGTTTCCTCAATCTTTTCCTATAGTAATTTCATGGTATCAAGTCATAGATTTAGATTGTTGATGCATTTTGAATTGATTTTTTGTGTAAGGTATAAAGTGGGGGCCTTATTTCATACTTCTAAATGTATAGATCCAATTTTCCCAACAACATTTGGTGAATAGACTGTCCTTTCACCAGGGATTGACTTAAACTCTTTTGTTAATGATTATTTGGTTATAGATGCATGGATTTATTTCTGGGCACTCTGTTCTGTTGGGCTACATATCTATTTTTGGGCCAGTACTGGGCTGTTTTGATTTTAATTGTTCTGTAGTATATCTTTAAGTCTGGTACTGTGATGCCTGTGGCTTTATTTTTGTCATTTAACATTGCTTCAGTTATTTGTGGGCTCTTGTGTTTCCATATGAATTTTAGCATTGTTTTTTTCTAAATCTGGGAAGAATGTCATTGATATTTAGATTGGGATCACATTCAATATGTAAATTGTTTTCAGTAATACGAACTTTTTTTGATACACGTTCTTCCAATCCATGGGCATGGAAGATTTTACCATGTTTTGTGTCTTCTTTTATTTCTTCCTTTAATGTTTTATAATTTTCATTGTAGAGATCTTTGACATCTTTGGCTAAATTTATTCAATTAAGTTTTTTGTAGCTATTGTGAATGGGATGAATCTTATTAGTTTTTTCTCAGCCATGGCATTATCTGTGTATACAAAGCCTATTGATTTTTTAAAAAAATATTTATTTATTTATTTGGAAGGAAGAACTACAGAGAGACAGGCAGAGACAGAGAGAAGTCTTCCATCCACTGGTTCACTCCCCAAATGTCTGCAATGGATAGAGCTGCATCAATCTAATGCCAGGATCCAGGAGCTTCCTCCAAGTATCGCATGCAGGTGCAGGGGCCCAAGGATCTCAGCCATCTTGTACTGCTTTCCCAGGCTGTAGCAGAGAGCTGTATCAAAAGTGGAGTAGTTGGGTCTCAAACTGGCACCCAAATGGGATCCTGGCACTGCAGGTGGCAGCTTTATCCACTGTGCCACAACACTAGCCCTAAGGCTATTGATTTTTTTGTGTTAATTTTATATCCTAAAACTTTACCAAATTCTCTTATAAGTTCCAATAATCTCTTAGTGGAATCTTTTGGTTCCACTATTTAGGAGGTTGCACTTAAAGTTTTCTTCTTTGGATACTCTTTGCTCAGATTTTCCCACATGTAGTTCCTCAGCATTCCTTAGTTATATGTGATCCTCCAAAAGAGCTTTATTAGCCTAAATTAATTACTCTGCTCTGGTCATTGTTACTCTATCATTGCACTGTTTACCCAGTATCACATATATCTATCTATCTATTTATGATTATCTCTCCATCATTTGATGAGAACTGAGACCTCCATCTTTTCTGATGTAGTCCTAATACCTAGAAAAATGCTTCCAAATTGTAATATAATTATAAAGCATATAATGCTCAGGTGGGATAGACATATAAAAAAACCTTGTAGTTATTTAGCAATATTTTAAATTGAAGCATTATAAGAATCTGTTTAACTACAGGACCCACATTTTGCTGCACATTAGAATCATGTGTGGAACCTTGTTACAACACAGATTCTATACTAGAAGATTGGGGAAGAGTCTTGAAACTCGCACTGTCTCATAAACTACAAGTGATGCTAATGACACTATCTCCCAGACCATAGTTTGAAGAGCAGGCGAATGATCATTATTTTAATGCAATTCCACTTTTTTTTAAATTTTAATTTAATTTAATTTTTTTTTTGGACAGGCAGAGTTAGACAGTGAGAGAGAGAGAGACAGAGAGAAAGATCTTCATTTTTCCATTGGTTGGTTCACCCCCAAAATTGGCTGCTAAGGCCAGCATGCTGTGCCGATCCAAAGCCAGGAGCCAGGTGCTTCCTCCTGGTCTCCCATGCGGGTGCAAGGCCCAAGCACCTGGGCCATCCTCCACTGCCTTCTCAGGCCACAGTAGAGAGCTGGACTGGAAGAGGTGCAACCAGGACAGAATCCGGTGCCCCAACCAACTAGAACCTGGGGAGCCGGCACTGCAGGCGGAGGATTAGCCAAGTGAGCCAAGGCGCCAGCCAATACAATTCCACTCTAACCAATGTTTTCTTCTTCTTTGGAAGTTTTTCTCTAGTTTGCTGTTACCTTCCAAGAGACATCATTTACATCTATTAAGAACTACATTATATAATTTGGAGCAGTTTGCCACATAGACCAAAATATTTGGGTAGCTTAAATTATGAAGCTGGGGGCAGCCCCAGTGTGATTCTAGGAAGAAAGAAGCATATTATAAATTGGCTACTCATTGGAACTTCATTAAATAGACAAATTGTTCCATATATTGCCCTAAATTGCTAATAGGGTGATTTCACACTTAAAATTATTTACTCCCTTCTGTTTTACAAATGAGTATTTTATATAAATATATAATACTTATAAGTATGCTATGATTATAATTTGTATTATTATAATTTGCTTCTTTATCATGTAGTCATTACTTTACACTATGAAATTCATAAGTTCTTACAGCTGTGTCTTAATTTTTATTGCATTAGTGATTTCCTCCAGTTTAAAAGATATTACAGAGTGTAACTATAGATTTAATTGTTGGTAGCTTAAACTCAGTAAGAGCCAGAAACTGCAATATCATTCAGCAAATGAATGGCAGGGTGACTGTCACTACCTCCTCTGTGTGTAACTTGAGATGTGCAGAACTGAGTGATCTGTTATCCATATGGGCAGAGTGGCCTCTGGTTCCTGGGACCTGTGGTTATTTAAACAAATGCAAATCAGTTGCAAATAGAATAGATAACTGTTGTATTAAGGGTTCTTGCTATGTGCTGCTTTCTTTTAGAAGAATATGCTCAAGTTTAAACTTCATCTAGTTTTTTGGTCTTGAATTTGAGACTCATTTCATAGCTATAACTGGTAAAAAAGAAAAAGTCTGACACTCTATGAGGAGGGCTGGAATTATATTCTGATTCTCCTCTAGTTAGTTAGATGACCTTAGATCTGTCTGTGGGACCCTCTCCTTGGTAATGGGAATGAGGGTATTGGTCTAAATAACATGTAAGTATTCTTTAGCTTTCACATTTAATGCTATCAGTTTGTCATCTAGAGTCTACCTCTCTTTGTTGGTTTATTTGCTGGAAACTTGGCAAATTGCTTCGGTTGCCTTGAGATTTACCCAACATGAAATAAAACCCTGAAGAATGACAATTTTATAAATTTATTTCTTGGTGCCAGACAATAGAAACTAGCCTCGGAGATTACATATGTTGAATTATACTTGGACATTTTAAAATGTTTTATAACCTTGTGTAAGGTTGAAAATTTAAGGAAAAAGAGAACTGCTGCTTACACTAATACATTTTTCCCTTATGGTAATTAATTGATGTGATTTCTGAATTAAACAGAGTTGTGGCAAATAAAGTGATTTTGTTGTTGTTAAATTCCTTAGTGAATGAGAATTAAACCTGATATAAATTTCAGTAGACAAATGTTCCTTTTCTATTTTTCTAAAGTTATTTTATCTCCATAGTCACTGACAGGCTTATTATTTAATAACATAAACTTTTAGTGTGCACCTTTGATTACCCAAGGATTTTTGACACTATGAATTTGTGTATTTGACTTCTAGAGTAGAAAAACAAATGAAGCCGATTTCTCACTCAAATGCCATTCTTATTATGTTCATTTATTTTTCACACATTGATTTCAGATCCTAGTTTGTATTAAACACAGTTGTAGAACCATAATTATAATTCTTCCTTATGAAACTGTGTGATTTGTGATTATATGTATGAAAAATAAATTAATAAAAAATAACATAAGCAATTTCTTGGCATAGGAAAATGATTTGACATTCTTCATGCAAGTTAAAACAGTAAATCTTCTCTTCCTATAGGCATCCTTGTGCTTAGGATGTAGAGTATTTCCCTTATAGACTGTTTATCTGGTGAAAAATTTCAATGTACTTTGTAGTTATAGAAACATAAGGTCAAATTATAAGTGAATTTATACCTCCTATGTCAGAAATTGGAAGGAACATTGCTCTAAAAATCTTTTCTGTGGGAAATTGGAAAGTCACTTAACCCTCTAGAAATCAGTGACTTTTTGATTTTGTAAAGAATCCATTTGTTCAATCACACAGCCAAGGAATGGACATCTTCTACAACATCCAGTTAAGGGTTATCCTTAAGTTCTTTCTGTGATGAGAAAACACATTTAGATCATATGAAATGTTCCACATCTGGGTAACTGAGAAAGTCTTCATTAAATGTGAATAATTTTCCAAAAGCATTTATGTTTTGTTTCTATTTATACCATATGTCATACAAAATAGACAAAATATTTGAAGATATTGTGATGACCCTTTTCTCTAAAGTGTTTGTGTGTTACCTGATATAATCTAAATGACTACATCATCTCAACAGATAGCCAGACACATTCCAACTTGCTCAAATAGGAGTAAGATAAGAGACGTGAGCTGACCTCACTAAAGCAAAAGGTGATGGTATCCTTCTAAGCACTTTCACAAATGTAACCATGCACACCTTGTTAATTGACTTCCTCACACTGTTGATTTCATGAGCTGACCTCTCCACAGAATTTGCTGTATTTGTTTACCCGCTGTGCCCAGTGCCCTAATTTCCATATATACTATTACTTGCTCATTTTGCTGACTTTGATCATGAGAATAGAACTCAGGTTTATTCCCATCAAATTCAACATTAATGAAGTCAGCTCATTCAGCCAGGCTTTAAAAAATTTCTAGAATATTAATTATTACATTGAATTTTCTTCCCTCAGGAAATTACAAACAGTATCTGTGTATTTTCACCTAAGTTATGGTGGAGTGAAAATTGAATAAGACTAAAATCTAGTGGACCCCTCATAATCTATTCATCAAATTGTGGCAATATAAAACAAATTAATATAGAATACGAGATACACGCTCCAACATTTAAAAATTTTTTATTTGTTTGTTTGTAAGGCAGAATTACAGAGAGAGAAAAAGAGAAAGAGACCAAAAGATTCTCTGTCTCCTGGTTCACTCTCCAAATGATCCTCCAGGTGTCCCATGTGGGTGTAGAGACCAAGGACTTGGGCTCTCCTCTGCTGCCTTCCCAAGAGCACCAGCAGGCAGCTGGATTGGTAGTGGTGCAGCCGGCACTTGAACCAGTCCCACATGGGATGCCAGCATCCCAGAAGGCAACCCAGACCACTCTAGCACAGTGCCAGCCCCCTGCTCTGTTTTAAAGCAGTTTATTTCTGTTTTTCTCATTCTGTGATAACATATCTGTGACTAGTAATGGAGAGTTTCTCTTTATCTTGACATTTGAAAAGTAAATTGTAGTGAGAGATATTAAATGCAATAAGTAAAAATCTTACTATCACTATTATCACTAATAAAACATAGTAGCATTAATAGGATTCGTGATTTTCTCATATCAATCGCAAAAAAACTACAAACTAATTGAGTTTGTGTTCAAATAATCCAGATTATTTAAACATTTTATTGAAATACAGTATACATACTAATAAATGCACATAAGTATACAAATAAAGGAGTTTTTTGCTTTCTGAGCACATTCATAACCAACACCCAAATTAAGAACAGAATATTACTAGTACTCCAGGAGACCCTTCCAGTTTCTACTAATACTAGTCATTATTTTGATGTTCTACAGGAGATATTAATTTTGTTTTATAAATTTTTATATAAAGGTAGTCAGAAATATATTCTATTTGATATACAGCATTTAAAAATATTTATTTATTTATTTGAAAGGCAAAGTAATGGAAAGAGAGAGAGATCTTCCATCCACTTGTTTACTCTTAAATGTCTGCAACAGATTGGTCTGAGACAGGCCAGAGCCAAGAGCTCGAATTCCATTCGGGTGTCCCACGTAGGTGGCAAAGCTTGAGTACTCAAGCTGTCATCTAGGGTCCATTATAAGGGTGTTGGATTCCAAGTGGAACAAATGGGATTTGAACCGGCACTTTGAAATGAGATGCTGGCATCACAAGTGAGGTTTAACCCGCTGTAACAAAATGCTGGCTACTGGCTTTTTTGTTTTTACCTGCTCAACATTATTACTCGGAGATTTATCAACATTTCTGCATAGAGTTAATGATAATATATTCTCATTACTGTTTAAAATGCTGCTGTATGAGTCTACTCAAATTTATTTATACTTTCTCCTATTGATTATTGTTTTGCTAGTGTTCAGTATAAGCTCTGATATGTTATTCTGCTGAAATCTTTTTACATTTTTGATTGTGCATTTATGAGTGGAATTGCTGGCTCATAAGGCAAATATGTGTGTAGCTTTAAAAGACAATTCCCAACAATTAACAAAGTAGTCTCTACTAACAATATATGGAAATTCCAGTTGCTCCACATTCTCTCTGACACTTTTATTTTTCTTTATTTTTCATTTTATTCATTTTGGTGGAAAGTGGTGGCATTTCATTATGGTTTCAGTGTAACTTTTCTGAAGACTAATGAAGTTCAACATATCCTTATATCACATAGCGTCTATTCAAATATTTTTTTCTATTTGTTACATTGATTTGCACATATTACAAGTTTCGTAAGACATTTGGGACTTTTATTTGAAAATGGACAGAATTATAAAGAGTTCAACAGAAATGCATAAATACCTTGCATATGACAAAGCACAAAGCTTAATCCAAAAGTCTATATGGTAACAAAAAATTAGAAGTAATACAATTCTCTCGTAGCACACATGTTCCTTCATGAAAAAGCACATCAGAGAAATATTTACCCTGCTTAGATATATGCTTAATTTATTGCATTTAAGATAGCTATATATTCTAGAGTTTTCCAAATGTTTCCTTTTGCTTTTAATGCAAATTCAAATTGCCTAAATACAGAACTAAATCATACAGTAAGAGTGATATATATTCATTTATGTATAAAAATATCATAGTGATAAAAAATCAATACTTAGAAAACTTCAAACCTTATGATCTAGCAAATTTCACTGTTTTTCCCTCTGGTGCAGTCACATTATCTGGCAAAACAGTCCTTTCTTGAGATTTATTATACCTGGACTTACAATGACATAAGGGTGCTTAGATAAAAGGCTTCAGCCTTTTAACTGGACCAGACCTCTTTAGGCCTCAAATTTTAATTATTTAAGGGGATTCTTTGTGTTTCCCTGTTTATTATCCCTAAAGGCTAGTACTGGGCTTAACACATGCAGGATGCTCAGACAGTATTTTCAATGTATGAATGACAGGAACCCACTAGTATGAAAGTGGTCAGTTTGGTCGAACTGTCTGTTCTCATTAATAATTTACTGGGAGTTAGTAACTGTTCTCAGGCTCAATCCCTTGTGAAAGTCTCCAGGTGTTCTTGGTCTTACGGTGTCATGGCTTATCTACTTATAAGAACTTAACAGCAGTTTTCTATTCAGGAAGTCATGTCATCTGGCATTGATGAGCTGCCACCTTTCTTTGAACTCAGATTCCAGAACATGTATTAGGCTATCAAATGAAAATAGTTCTGAAGTAAAAGCCTATTGCTTAGGGGAACAGTGCAATGCCCACTGGTATATGAACCTTGCAGTGGATATAATAGTGATGCTATGTTACCAGTTACA
>NC_091433.1:152189132-152192318 GCF_964237555.1 Oryctolagus cuniculus
GTTAAGTATATGGTAGTGACTTGTTTGACCATTAAGGGAAAAAAGAAGAAAAAAATATGCTACAAGAGAAATAACAGAATGAGTCTATGTAATGAAATATTTTACACCTATAATTTAAATATGTTCAGAGGTGGTAAGTAAAGCTGTGTTGCTGGTGACCTGGTGAGTTTATATATTTACTTGAACAAGATGACAGGCTAAATGTTATCAATAATCTCAGCTGTTGTTGTCTGTTGTAACTTTTTATAGGATTTTAATTTATTGGGATTGTAGCAGAGAAAACCAGGAAATTCTTGAATATTTTCCATGCATATTGCCTTATCTTTCCTTTCAGGAATGATCCAGTTTCTTTTGACGTTGCAGCCAGAGGTTCCTCTTACATTGTATGATTGTAATTTAGTGTTCTAGTCTTCTAAAAAATAAAATTGAATAATTTTAAAACTTACAAATCATTAGCCATAGGTACCACTGATTAATAGTGACATACTTTGGTTTATTTTATGAAAATACTTTAAGCTACATGGGTCTAATTCAGGTAAGCTTCAGTAGAACTCAATCACTCTTATGTTATCCTTGCCTGTCTTCCATTTATGTGAAGATCCTGGATGTCATTTTCCAGTGTGCTGATATATGCAGAATAGTCCTAAGGAGGATTCATAAATGCTATAATATTAGCAAATATTTTGATATGCAGCTCTAATCTAGCTCCCTAATCTGTTGCTTAGAAGCTACACTTACTTTGTGCTAGAGGTGATTGATTTGTCCCAAAGAGAGCAACTTTTACCCTTTACAAACATGTTCGATGATCCAGGTCTGCTTTAAGATTCATGGGGACAATAAACTCAATATAGTAAAAATAGTAGTACAGTTATCATTATTTTAATAATTGTACTAACATCTTCAGAGCTTTTACTTTGCACCTAGTGCTAGAATAAGCGTTTACAGGGTTATTTGTAATATAGGTTGTAATTGTATTATCTGTGGTTTTCAGGCGAAGAAACTGAAGTTTGGAACTGGTAAGCTTCTTAAGTCACACAGCCATAAGTATTAAAGGCTAGAGTTCACTCAAGGAAGTCTGACTCCACAGTCTTTTGGTTCTTGACTGTGATAGTATACCATGTCCCATCAGCAGTGTGTCCTTGTCATAGAGGACTATACAAACTATCAAGTTTGATTCTGAATAAACCTTTTTTTTTAGAAATATGTGAGGAATAAGATGTTAAATTATTTGGCATTTGAGTTTAAAAAGTGAATGAGCTGTATGCAAGTTATAGCAGATAAGGAAGAAGTACAGAAGATTTAAATGTGAGAGTCTAGAGGAGTGATTATGATTCAGACAAGTGGAAGATGAAGAAAGTATTTCAAGTTAAGGAGAAACATGGTAACAAACCTAATTATACTTTACAAAAAGATTCTTGGCATTCCCTTCCAGTGATAGGAAGTAGAAGGCAAAAGCATACCCCAAATCACACATGTTCTATTCCTCACTTTTTTTTTTTTTTTTTTTTTTTGACAGGCAGAGTGGACAGTGAGAGAGAGAGACAGAGAGAAAGGTCTTCCTTTTGCTGTTGGTTCACCCTCCAATGGCCGCCGCGGCCAGCGCGCTGCAGCCGGCGCACCGCGCTGATCCGATGGCAGGAGCCAGGAGCCAGGTGCTTTTCCTGGTCTCCCATGGGGTGCAGGGCCCAAGGACTTGGGCCATCCTCCACTGCACTCCCTGGCCACAGCAGAGAGCTGGCCTGGAAGAGGGGAACCGGGACAGAATCCGACGCGCCCACCGGGACTAGAACCCGGTGTGCCGGCGCCGCTAGGCGGAGGATTAGCCTAGTGAGCCGCGGCGCTGGCCCTGTTCCTCACTTTCACTGTGAACCTGGCCAACCTACAGTCTGCCCCATGCCCTCCCTTACTTGCAAAAAATAAAGTTAATAAAGTTAATTCTATTGACTGGAAAAAGGAACGGGAAGCCAAGATTCTCACAGAAGTGGGAATCTAGTTTGAGAAACCTTTTAGGCAATCTGCAAAAATGTTAGGATTTCTGCAATGAACTCAGTTCTGCATGGATGGAGGACATGTGTTGTGTGTATGAAGCTGCACTTAATTGCTTTAATCTGAAATGAGAGTTTCAAATTAAACTGTGCTTTCTATTAACATCATTAACATTAACATTAAATTTAATACATCTTCATATCCATCTCTTTCCATGATGGTCTTTCAGCCACAAAAAGCACAAAATCAACAAATAAAAATAAAATAGTCAGGTGGTCTTCTGAGTAGCACTTAGTTGGCAGCTACTGAGTTCATAAAAGAGGATTTCACTCATACTGTTGTCTCTATTGGGCCAAGATACAAATGACTCCTCTTTATTGATTAGACACTCCCACTACTCTGTCCCACAGCCTGGCAGTATGTGTTTGCAGCAAGCACTGCCAGGATTTTGTATGTGACTTATGTAAGCTCATCCACTTTATTTTCTCCTGATACAGTAGAGGGTGCAAGGATACAGACACAGTCAGCCTATAAGTCAAAATGTACCTCAATTGGAGAGCGTTTTTGGTAGTCCATAGTTTCCACCAATGACTGAATTGCTATTTCAAATGTCTCACTTCTTCTGCCCCTGAAATGAAATAGTGACACAGTGTCATAGATTCTGAATTAAATCACCTTATTTCAGATTGGTCAGCTTTGTAGAGCTATTGAAAAGAGAGTGGTGTACCTATGTTTGTTTTCAAGAGATTCCCTCTTAACTGTAAGCCTTTGTAAGTTTCCCTAATCTATTGCTTAGAATTTATGGCTTATAGCATATTGCTAGTGTAAGACTTAATTATAGCTTTATGTATTGGCCCATATAACACTTTTATTTTCAGTTTAGTATATAATCGTTTTTCTAAAAAAATATTCATCTATTTATTTGAAAGAGTTACAGAGAAGGAGACGCAGAGACAGAGAGTGGGAGAAATACCTTCAGTTTACTGGTCCACTTCCCAAATAGCCAAAACAATCAGGGCTGGGCCAGACCGAAGCCAGGAGCTTCTTTCAGGTCTCCCATGTAGATGTAGAAGCCCAAGGACTTGGGCCATCTTCCATGGCTTTTCCAGCTGCATTAGCAGGGAACTGGATCAGAATTCAAGCAGCCAGGACTCGAACAGGCACCCAAATGGGACGCTGGTATTGCAGGCATTGGCTTTA